>NW_028234340.1:0-28849 GCF_057382095.1 Aulonocara sp. 'chitande type north' Nkhata Bay | reverse complement strand
AACAAAGATATTAAACGACATGAACGACAATCTAAATGGTCTTTTTCCTGTTTTACAATTAAACACATCACTGCTTGATGCATTGTTGGAGGCAACGACTGTGAGAGGAAGGATTCTTCAAAAGTTGATTTTAACAGTGAATTCAGTCGGTCAGAAAACTTTATGAAAAAATCAGATGGATACCCGTCGGGGCAGCAGATTTTCCAGACTGCATGCTCCGTACGGCCGTTTCAATTCCAACATTAGAGACAGGTTCCTCCAGACTAGCGATCGCATCTTCTCCCAAGGAGGGAATATCAAACACCTTATTGAAATCATTGTAGATCTCAAGGATAGTTGGTTAGCTGTTCTTAGTCGTAGCTGGTGAGCTGATAACTCGCCTGTTTTTTCTCCATGTTCATAAGCGTAGCTGCAACTTTGACTCAGCCTGTTTTGTAGATATGAGATTGTATTCAGTTTGTCATTGTAACCGCTGTGTATATAATACAGGCTCAGGAGAGTGGCTGCACACAGCATGTAGTTTAGTGTCACGGTCGCAGTAGCTGACCGTATGGAGAGTGTGTGGAGGACTCAGGCGCAGACACTGGCGCAGACATGGAACTGAGTTTTGAGCGAAAAGCGAGCCTTTATTTCGGCTGAAGACATCAAACAAGGCAGAATCACAGTGAAGAGAACTAAACTGGGGAACTAATACTATAATAAATCATGAAGACACGGAAAGCTATGGCTAAGAATACAAAAGACTGGGCATGAAAATATGGAGGGTGGGAACACAGATGACGCGACACAGAGACTAAATACACATGAGGGATGATCAAGTTCCAAACATTAAAACTGTCAAACCTGCAGGGGGGATTGGCTGTTCCAAACCTGAAATATTATTTCTGGGCAGCTCAGATGAGACCCCTGACTGTATGGGTGCGGGATTTGTCTGAAACTCAGTGGCTAAACATTGAGAAGACAATGTGCGAAAGATCATTGGAATCCCTGCTTTGTTCTAACATTTCAATTAAAAATGTGCATATGGGGGAACGGACGAGGGTCACACTAAAGATTTGGCGTAGAATCAAACAATCATTTGGTCTTCCAAAAGAAATTTCAATTCTATCAAGCCTCTCCTCCCTGCAGGGTTTTTCTCCTATTGTGGAAGACTCTGGCTTCAGAGCATGGTCAAATAGCGGGCTTCATAAACTGTGTCATGTTGTGAGGAATGGGCACCTGAGCTCATTTGAACAGTTGAGGTCAGTTTCGGCTTCCTTCTTTTGACTTTTTTAAATTTCTGCAGCTAAGAAGCTTTTTGACAAAACATAAAGAATGGAGGCAAGTTTTGGAGCCCTCACCCATTGAGGAAATATTTCTAAAAACATTTCAAAGTAATTCCTCCCCAAAATTAATCAGTCATTTTTATAACGCATTTATGAGTTTCAATACAAATGCAACTTTGGATATTAAGGCAAGGTGGGAAGCTGAGACTGGCACTCAAATCTCAGAGGACACCTGGGAAGAGGTGTTCGGTGAAGCCCATCTGGTGACTAATTCTGGGCTGTGGAGAGAATTTAAATGGAAGGTGGTCATGAGATATTTTAGAACCCCAGAGATAATGGCCAAAATGAAGCCTACAAATCCTGACACCTGCTGGCGAAATTGTGGTACTTCTTTAGGAACCCACTCACATATATTCTGGTCATGCCCAAAAATCTGCTCACTTTGGAATGACATATTTAAAGTTCTCAGTACAGTTTTCCAACAACCATTAACAAAAGACCAACAGTTAGTCATTTTAGGAGTCTTACCAAAGGGTTTTGCGGGAAACAATAAAACGTATCTCTTAAGAATCTTACAGCAGCACTAAAGTGTATCACTATTAAATGGCTGAATCTTGACCCACCTTCATATAATATGTGGATTGATAAAGCAAGAGAAATTTACCAGATGGAGGAAATAACATCTGCTCTGCGGATTCAGAGAGAATTGTTTACTGAGCGTTGGCGACCCATACATGCTTTACTGTTTCAATAATTTAGCATAGGTCTGTTTCGTTTTGTCCATTTACGGCTAAGTTTGTCACAAGTTATTTAATATTACATAAAGTTTTTGTTTTGTTTTCTTTTTGTTATGTTGTTGTCTGTTTGTTTGTTTGCTTGCTTGGGTTTTGTTTTGTGCTTCCTAATTGCAGTTCTTATTTTAATCTAGATTTCTGCATTGCAGTTCCTGTAACTGTCCTACTTGTGAACATTGACAAGTACAAGTTGCAATGTTGTAAATTATAATAAAAATTGAGTTAAAAAAAAAAGAACATTAAAGTCGTACATTTCTCATAAAAACAGGACAAAGACTTGAAAAAGTCGTGTTTTTCCTTCCAGGAACCACATGGCTTCACTTTTAAAGGTGAAGTGTGACAGAAATGGACATATTTGAAGTACAACACCTTTTTCCAGTCACATTATTAAAGCAGACAAACTACAAGCTCATTTTCATTCCAACAAGTCATCTTCTGACCTGGACTAACAACACTGGTCTCTATGTGCAGCTGGCTGTGAGACCAGTGCTCAGGGAGCGTCTACAAAGTGCAACACTGAAAGAACATCACACACTCATTTGCTTCCAGCACTTTCACACAAACATCTACTGTCATTATTGTCACCAAACTCTGTGGATCCTTTATTGCAAATTCAAATGGGATCAAATGGTCAGACAAAAGAGGGTTATGAGGAAATATGATGAAATGTTGTGTATTAGCAGCAACTTATTGAATCATTTTCCTCAGAAACCAAACAAAATGATTGACAAACATGTTTTTACAAACTCAGTGTTGGACTTGGATCAGCAGGATAAGCTGATGTTTAAAGGCATTTGAGTCTCGCTGTATGAGAGTCCAGTTCTTACTCAATATTTATGGATGATGTTCTTTCAGTGTTGCACTTTGTAGACGCTCCCTGAGCCTCACAGCCAGCTGCACATGGACCAGCTGACATTACCCAGCATTAGAGGCGGCTGTAAAAAATTCATGTTCCCATTTAAATGGTTTTAATTTGAATAAAACGATGTTGATTCATTCAATCCTGAATCGATGTTTAATATAAATGTATTTTGCCAGAATCTCAGGTTAAAGCTCACAAACTATTTCAACAAGCAGCAAACAGATAAAACAGTAAATGAGAGCAGCTAAACACACAAAGATGGAAACACAGAGCGTGGATCGTTCACTCGACGGCACGTACACGGACACGCCGTCGGGGCTGAAAGTGGACAGCTCACAGATCCTGAAGCTGCAGGTTTCATCTGTCTCCAACCAAAACTGAGTGAAGCAGCAGCAAAAGAAGATCCAAACTCTGCTTCACGTTTGATCAATATGCTCATGAATTCTCTCTGACTTTGGCTGTTCCTGCCTGCACAGCTCTCTCTCTCTCAGTGTACTCCAAGAACAGCTTCAAACATCTGTTTCTGCATCATTCACTGTTTATTAGCCACCAGTCTGCTGTTGTGTTCAGTGCTGTCGGCCTCTGACAGTAAAGCCTCATTTCTGCTGTTCCATGGAAACTTTTTAAAATGATGACAGATTACAAACTCTCAGCTGTGTCTGTAATCAAACCTCTGTAACTTTGCTTCACTTCAGCAGCATCAGCTCATGTTCACATGTTGCTTCATGGTTTGCTTCAGTTTTTGATCGACTGCAGAATATTTTGAAGGTTATCTGCTATAAAAAGCCAGAAGAGGAAAATCTGCTTCATGTGTTTCTGTTTGATCCTCAGTGACTTTGACACAAAGGCCTCTGCTGTGATGATCACACCTCTGATCAAGTCTCACAGTGTCACAACTGATAAATGATCAGAGTTAGAATATTTCTGACTGTCTGCTGTGTGCCGTGACCTTTGACCTGCTAAAGACAGTCAGCTGTGGATTATTCATTGTTGTGTCTGATACTTAGAACTGTGAGGAAGAAGCTACACAGTTAATCAGGGTCCCCTCTCTCTGAATCAGGAAAGGTGGGCAGGCCGCGTGTGGGCCGCGGGCCATACGTTGAGCATCACTGTTTGAAATGTGAACATTGTTCTGCTGCAGTCAATGGACTAAACCAGAGAAGAAGAAAACAGACTTTACCATGAAGATCCTCAGTGTGGATCAGTATAATATCAGCCTGATGTCTGCAGTTTAGTGTCAGCACAACTTTCACATCATATTCATCTCAGCACAACTAAAACATGCTGACTGACCTCAGAGTTTCAAGTTTACATCCTGGACTCTCCAGGAAACCACACAGATGCTTCACTCCTGAATCCTGCACGTTGTTCTTATTCAAAGAGAAGGAGTCATTACTCAGGTCCAGCTGTCTCAGATGGGAGGGGTTGGACTTCAGTGCTGCTGCCAGATAATCACAGCTGATCTCTGACAAATCACAGCCCATCAATCTGTATAAAGAATGAAAGATGTAAGTTTATTAGACAAAGTGCTTGAAATCATTCAGTGTTTCATCATCTGTTCAGAGCTGAAGAAGGTTCAGAATGTAGAAGTTTAGAAAATGGAAACTCCAAACAGCTGAAGCCAACAGGAAGCAGCTTCAAACAAACACAACAAGAGAAAAAACTCTGAATGTTTCACATTAAAGTCGCACATTTCTAACAAGAGTGTTTTAAAGACAGCGTCACTGATGATCATCTTCTGCCCAGTAAAACTTTGGTTTTCCACATGTGAGTGTTAATGATGCACAAAGACTGTGAGTGCAAAGAGGGAGCGAGGAGGATGACAGAGAGATGGTACAGGAGCATCAAGAACCCGGCGAGGAAATGAGCAGAAGGACTTTGGAGCCTGTTGGATTGAAGCTTTCACAGAGACGTGTTTGACTGGACACCACCAGGACAGACTTTTAATCCCAGGATTTGGATGAGCTTTCTGTCTTTATGGTCACAAATGATGCTGTAACTCTGTGACTGCGCTGGAACTGTCAGCAGTGTGGTTACGTCCTTTTGACCTGAGTTTCCACAGCTCTTATAACAGCAGTGTACATTCAGACTGAGACACGTATGGACCTGTTTCTGTAGCTGCCACCATCATACTACATGTTTGTACATCAGCTTATCAAATCCTGTCTGCTGTCTTCATTTATTACTCTTCACCTGCTTCACTGTCACTGTGTGGGCGGAGCTGCCTGAGCCCCACCCACACAGACACAGCTCCTCTCTGGAGCAAAACTTCTGCTTCATCTCCGCCTCTTTTCTTCATCCTCCACCTCTCTTTTCTCTTCTTCGGTGTTCTGCAGCCACAGAGCCTCACAGCTGTTAGCACGCCCATACCTGAGCAGCTAGCATTACCCAGCATGCCGTGCAGCAGTGTCAGTTTGTAAATGTGCAAGAATTCCTGCTCCAAACTGTTTCACAGAGTGCTGTGTGCCGTGACCTTTGACCTGCTAAAGACAGTCAGCTGTGGATTATTCATTGTTGTGTCTGATACTTAGAAGTGTGAGGAAGAAGCTACACAGTTAATCAGGGTCCCCTCTCTCTGAATCAGGAAAGGTGGGCAGGCCGCGTGTGGGCCGCGGGCCATACGTTGAGTATCACTGTTTGAAATGTGAACATTGTTCTGCTGCAGTCAATGGACTAAACCAGAGAAGAAGAAAACAGACTTTACCATGAAGATCCTCAGTGTGGATCAGTATAATATCAGCCTGATGTCTGCAGTTTAGTGTCAGCACAACTTTCACATCATATTCATCTCAGCACAACTAAAACATGCTGACTGACCTCAGAGTTTCAAATCGACATCGTGGATTCTCCAGGAAACCACACAGATGCTTCACTCCTGGATCCTGCAGGTTGCTGTAGGTTCCACTCAGGTCCACCTCTGTGGGATACGAGGGGTTGGACTTCAGTGCTGCTGCCAGATATTCAAGGCCAATATCTGACAAACCACAGCTCTCCAATCTGTATAAAGAATGAAAGATGTAAGTTTATTAGACAAAGTGCTTGAAATCATTCAGTGTTTCATCATCTGTTCAGAGCTGAAGAAGGTTCAGAATGTAGAAGTTTAGAAAATGGAAACTCCAAACAGCTGAAGCCAACAGGAAGCAGCTTCAAACAAACACAACAAGAGAAAAAACTCTGAACGTTTCACATTAAAGTCGTACATTTCTAACAAGAGTATCTTAAAGACAGCGTCACTGATGATCATCTTCTGCCCAGTAAAACTTTGGTTTTCCTCATGTGAGTGTTAATGATGCACAAAGACTGTGAGTGCAAAGAGGGAGCGAGGAGGATGACAGAGAGATGGTACAGGAGCATCAAGAACATTAAAGTCTGGCGATTAAATGCCTCACTCCTAAATGACTGGCAGTTTTGTGAGTTCATACATACTGAACTAAATACTTACTTGGAGTTGAACACAACTCCGAAAATATCGCCTTTAACCCTCTGGGATTGCACCAAGGCATACATTAGAGGTCGCATAATATAATTTGCAAGTGCCAGGAAGAAAAGAAAAGAGGCTAGGCGGTGTGAATTGGAGGCCAAAATAAAACACCTAGAGCAGGGGTGCTCAATACGTCGATCGCGATCGACCAGTCGATCGCAAAGGTAGTATTGGTAGATCGCATGGCATTAAAAAAATAGATGCCAGCCTATCATCCATCCCGTCACTTGATTGATACAGGGAAGCCAGTCAGATGACATCAGATTTTTTTCTGACGCTTAGGTCGCTGCGCATGCGCAAACAGCGGCGCGAAGTGTAATAAAACTGACAAGCTAGTCAGCGAGTTAACTCCAATTTTTAGCTCTCGGTTTTTTCTCTTAAACCTGGCCGTCAGCAGCTACTGTCCGGACTATGCATCCCTGGCTGATTCAATTCAGTGCAAGTCATCAGAGTAAACTCAGGTAATGACAAAAAATTTACATAGTTAATTGTGTTGTGAAATATTGGATATTGCGGTTATGCATGTATATACATTGTAGATATAAAGAATCCTCAATATATTTATAAATAAGTATATGTTTTGGATTTTTGTAGTGGGTAGATCATTTTGACTTGGTCATTTTATAAGTAGCTCACATGCAGAAAAAGTGTGAGCACCCCTGACCTAGAGCAACAACACAAAAAAGCACAGACAGCCAATTTGCTTTCCGATCTTAAAATGTTACGTAGTGAGCTTAATAGTTTAATGAACGAGAAAATTGAGGGCAATTTAAGATTCATTAAACAAAAGTACTATGAACAGGGTAGTAGGGCTAGTAGATTGCTGGCAATAAGACTCAGGAAACAGCAAACTTGTAATATGGTCCAAAAGTTGAAGTCAGATCAAACCCTAATTACTAAACCAAATCAAATTGCAAGTTGTTTTGCCAATTTTTTCGAGTCATTATATAAAAATTCAGATACATGTAAAGATAACAATACACTATCTGATTTCTTAGAAAAGATCAATTTAAAAACACTGTCAGAGTCTGTAGCAAAGGAGTTAGATGAACCAATTCGACAACAAGAAATTTTACAGGTGATTTCAAACCTTAAAACTAAAAACAGTCCTGGCCCTGATGGTTTTATTAACGAATTCTATAAAAAAACTTAAGGACAAAGTCGCACCCTTATTACTGAAAGCTTACCACTGCGCTCTGGAGACTGGGACTATGGTGCCGTCCTGGAACGATGTTACAATTGTCGTAATCCATAAAGAGGGCAAGGACCCCACAAACTGTCAATCATACAGGCCAATCTCATTACTTAATACTGATTCACACATTCTCACCACGATTTTAGCCAAAAGAGTTAGTAAAATTATTACACAGGTTATAAATCCAGATCAAACGGGGTTCATTGCAGGAAGGCACTATGGGGACAATGTTCGTAGATTGTTGAACTTAATGTCCTTGTACAAGACCAAACAAGAAGAAACAATGATTCTGTCTCTTGATGCGCAAAAAGCATTCGACAGGGTTTCCTGGCAGTACTTGGGCCAAACACTTGAAAGATTCAAATTTGGGCCAAACTTAATTAAGTGGATACAGATTCTTTATTCCAACCCAATGGCGGCTGTACAGGTAAATGGAACAATATCAGCCAGATTTCCACTGGAACGTGGGTGTAGACAAGGATGCTCACTGTCGCCCCTGCTGTTCGATATAAGTATTGAGCCTCTGGCGCAGTTGATTAAAGCCCATCAAAGCCCTCCTCAACAACAAGAAGAGGGCTTTCAGAGGGGGCAATAAAGAGGAGGTGAGGAAGGTCCAGGTGTTACTAAAGGACAAGATCAGAGAGGCTAAGGACAATTACAGAAGGAAGCTGGAGTGGAAACTCCAGCAGAACAGCATGAGAGAGGTGTGGAGGGGCATGAAGACCATCACTGGATTCAGGCCAACCAACAGCAGGGGAGCTGAGGGAGGTGAGAATAGAGCCAACGAGTTGAATCTGTTTTTCTGTTTTTTTGGGGGGGGTTTTGCCTGTCCCGTTTGGCTCTTTTGCCATCAGAATTGTTGTCTAAAGGCAAAGAAAGATGCCCAACGGATTTACTTTACCAAATTGACCATCCCAGCCTTGCCGTAATGGTCCATTTGATTCACCTTTTATTGTTTATTTTATTTTCACTTGCTGAATACGGGACAGACTTGACTGGGGGAAAGAAGGGGAGAAAGAAAGAGGGAAAGAGAAACAGCTGAGAAGAGGGACGGGGGAGAAGGGCAAAAAACAAAAACCAACAGAATGGGCAGAAAAAAAAATGCATATATCAATCACCTGGATCACCTGTTGAGAAAGAAAAAAGAGAACAAGCAGAAGAAAACAAGAGTAATAGAATAAACAACATCACAATGATATATGGGAATATGACAGTAAATACTAAATATTAAACATTATTGTGCAGCACATAAGATCAGCAGAACACAGTGTGCTTTGAGGTAGGAGCCAAAAAGGGTGTAGTTTGTGGGTGTGATCACCCGTGTGTACACCTGTGAGCATGGACGCGCTTGTTTTTAAAAGGTTCCTTCATGTAATGATCTGCTAGAGGGTGTGGGGGGGGGGGGCACAGCCCCATCCTCCAGGGCATGAAGCAGGTATGGAGGAGATCAAAACTCCAGACATCCAGAGGCCCCCAGAACACAAGAGATCAAGGAAGACCAACAGAGGGGCAGCCGCGCCACTGTCCCGGAAAGAGCTGAGGAGAGTCCGAGATGAGGGTTCACCCAGCAGCCGTGGAGCAGAAGCCAGGGGGGGTTGCAGTGACGCGCCCGTGAGCTCCGCCGGCAGCCAGCTGTGCCTGAGTGACCGAGCCCCAGGCCGAGAGGTCGGGGGCACCCCACCTCCGAAGTGGCCCGAGCGAGCCCCAAGCTCCAGGCCCCGATAAGCGGCCGCCAAAGAGTGAGCCGGTGTGTACCTTGATGCCCACCCCCGGACACAAAGAACCACCAACGCAAATCTGTTTTTCAATAGATTCGACACCACAGTGTCTGCTCACACCCCCACAACCTCACCTGTAGTCAGTCTGGAATCCAGAGCCACACCACTGCGCCAGCCTCTCTCTTCACATGGCGCTGTTGCCTCCTGTGAGATTCCTGACACCTCTCCCCCACCCATCACCTTCACTCAATACCAGGTTGAGATGCAAATGAGGAGACTTCACTCAGGCAAGTCTGCTGGACCAGACGGAGTGAGTCCCCTCGTCCTCAAGACCTGTGCCCCCCAGCTGTGTGGAGTCTTTCATAAACTGTTTATGCTGAGTCTGAGTCTGCAGAGGGTCCCAGTGATGTGGAAGACATCATGCCTCGTCCCTGTACCAAAGACACCACGTCCCAGTGGCCCCCAGGATTACAGGCCCGTGGCACTGACCTCCCACATCATGAAGACCCTGGAAAGGCTCATCCTGGACCAGCTGCGACCCATAGTAAGACCACATCTGGATCCCCTTCAGTTCGCTTATCAGCCTCGTCTCGGAACTGAGGACGCCATCATCTACCTGCTCAATCGTATCTACACCCATCTGGACCAGCCGGCGAGCACTGTGAGGGTCATGTTTTTTGACTTTTCTAGTGCTTTCAATACCATCAGGCCGACCCTCCTGGGCGATAAGTTAGCAGCAATGCAGGTGGATGCTTCTCTGGTGTCCTGGATTGTTGATTACCTGACAGGAAGACCACAATATGTACGTCTCCCACAGTGTGTGTCTGACAAGGTAATCAGCAACACAGGGGCACCACAGGGGACTGTCCTCTCCCCCTTCCTCTTCACCCTCTACACCACAGACTTCAGCCACTGCACAGAGACCTGCCATCTTCAGAAGTTTTCTGATGACTCTGCGGTGGTTGGATGCATCAGCAGGCATGATGAGACAGAGTACCGGGCTGTGGTCGACTCCTTTGTCACGTGGTGTGAGCAGAATCATCTGCAGCTCAACGTGGCAAAGACCAAGGAACTGATCGTGGACTTCAGGAAGACCGGGAAACACTTGACCCCTGTTTCAATCCAGGGGGACAGTGTTGACATTGTGGAGGACTATAAATACCTTGGAGTACACATTGACAATAAACTGGACTGGGCTAAAAACACCACAGCACTTTACAGGAAGGGCCAGAGTCGTCTCTATTTTTTGAGGCGACTGAGGTCCTTCAACATCTGCCAGAAAATGCTGAGGATTTTCTATGAGTCTGTTGTGGCCAGTGCGATCCTCTATGCTGTTGCATGCTGGGGGAGCAGGCTGAGGGTCGCAGATGCCAACAGACTTAATAAACTAATCCGTAAGGCCAGTAATGCTGTGGGGATGGAGCTGGACTCCCTCAAGGTGGTGTCGGAGAGGCGGATGCTGTCCAAGATAAAGACAATGTTGGATAACACCTCCCACCCACTCCATGACATGCTGGTCAGTCACAGGAGCTCGTTCAGTGAGAGACTGAGATTACCGAAAAGCACCACTGAACGACACAGGAAATCTTTCCTGCCTGTGGCCATCTCCCTGTACAACGCATCCACTTAACACACTGTTTGCTGCTACAACTACACATGTTTCTTTTCCAGCTATTTATTAATGAGTGACTTTATATATATATATATATATATATATATATATGTATATATATATATATATATATATATGTATATATATATATATATATATATATATATATATATATATATATATATATATATATATATATATATATGTATATATATATATATATATCGGAGCACTCGGTCAGTTGGGGAAGATGGCCCCAACTGACCGAGTGCTCAGTGAATACCTCAGGCAGCAGAAACCCAAGAAAGAGGAGGGAGACGAGGAACCATCATGGAAGGACAGGCCCCTGCACGGTATGTACCACCGGCAGATAGAGGAGGTGGCTGATATCCAGAAATCCTACCAGTGGCTGGACAAAGCTGGACTGAAAGACAGCACAGAGGCACTAATCATGGCAGCACAAGAACAAGCTCTGAGCACAAGATCCATAGAGGCTGGGGTCTATCACACCAGGCAAGACCCCAGGTGCAGGCTGTGTAAAGATGCCCCAGAGACAATCCAGCACATAACAGCAGGGTGCAAGATGCTAGCAGGCAAGGCATACATGGAACGCCATAACCAAGTGGCCGGCATAGTGTACAGGAACATCTGTGCGGAGTATAACCTGGAAGTCCCGAGGTCAAAATGGGAGATGCCCCCAAGGGTGGTGGAGAATGACCGAGCTAAGATCCTGTGGGACTTCCAGATACAGACGGACAAAATGGTGGTGGCTAACCAACCGGACATAGTGGTGGTAGACAAACAGAAGAAGATGGCCGTAGTGATCGATGTAGCGGTTCCGAATGACAGCAATATCAGGAAGAAGGAACACGAGAAGCTGGAGAAATACCAAGGGCTCAGAGAAGAGCTCGAGAGGATGTGGAGGGTGAAGGTAACGGTGGTCCCCGTGGTAATCGGAGCACTAGGTGCGGTGACTCCCAAGCTAGGCGAGTGGCTCCAGCAGATCCCAGGAACAACATCGGAGATCTCTGTCCAGAAGAGCGCAGTCCTGGGAACAGCTAAGATACTGCGCAGGACCCTCAAGCTCCCAGGCCTCTGGTAGAGGACCCGAGCTTGAAGGATAAACCGCCCGCAGGGGCGTGCTGGGTGTTTTTATATATATATATATATATATATATATATATATATATATATATGTATATATATATGTATTAGGGGTGCAACGATATTCGTATCGATATTGAACCGTTCGATACAGTGCTTTCGGTTCGGTACACATATGTATCGAACAATACAAAATTTGTAATTTATTTTATCAACTTTCTTTCTGACGATGCTGTCTGCGTTGAGCGCTCAGTGAATCTGCGTTTGACTACTCCGCCTAGGCTGCACTTGTCGAGCGCAGATCCACTGAGTGCTCAACACAGACAGCATAGTCAGAAGGAAGAGCGCAGGGCAAGCTAGCGAGACAGAAGTTAAGCTCTCCTTGCAACATGGCAAATTGAACCTCCCCCACCCTCATTCAGATCTGGCGTTTGGAATTATTTTGGTTTTCATGTGACGTATGACCCTGAAGGTAAGTGCGTCATGGAGCTAGTGTGTTAGCGCAGTTAGCTCGTTAACGTGTTGGCTGTCTAGCCCGATGCACGGGGCGATCAGGGGTAGCTCGTTAAAGGAGATTTGCCGTGTTGTGGCGTTAAGGTCATTTCAACGAGATTAACCTGAAAGCACTAGTGGGAACACAACGAATATGACTGCACATTTACTCCGACATCATCCTAGTGCAAAGACAAGTGGAAGCAGACAAAAACAACAAGCACGCATGCTACAAACTTTACCAGAGTCATTTAGACAGCCGTTAGCACATGATTCTCCTTATGGGGACCTGATATGTTTAATATGCTGCTGAGAATATAGCCCAGAAGAAGCGTATAGTATAGCTTTTATTTTGGAAAGAGACATTTCTCTGTAATAAACTCTCTTTTCCAAAGATGAGTGATTCCTCAGTCAGATACAGGGCTCGCAATATCGCTAGCCCGACGTCCTGAGGCTAGCGATTTTTCCAGTCGGGCTACCAAAATCTATCTCTGCCCTGCCCGTCGGGCTATTGTAGGAAGGAAAAATATATGTCAATGCTTTTGCATTCTTTCGGAAATGTAGCTGGGTAATTATGTCATTGGCATTGTTTTTTGCTTTCACTTTGCAATCGCGCGAACTGTGTGTAGAGAGCGACAGCACTGATTGGTGAGTGGTGATAATTTGTGCACCAATTCCTCTGACATCGTCTTATTAATCGTTAGCTTACTATGCAAACATGACAAGTGAAATCTCCCGCAGCTTAAACATGTGAGAGGTTGATCGCGCAGAGAATCGCTGAGTGTTATGTGAGTGCGTGTGTAAAAGCAGCAGGATATATATTTTAGTTCTGCTGAGCCAAATAAGACAGGTCAGGGTGAAGAAGTGACAGCCAAAGAAAAGCTTACCACAAAACGGAAAAGTTATGACAAATCAGACTATAAGGCAAAAAGAAAGTGCAGCTTTATGGTTTCATGGACAAAATAATTTCAGTGGCTGCAATATGATGAGCTATATACAGTGGGGCAAAAAAGTATTTAGTCAGCCACCGATTGTGCAAGTTCCCCCACTTAAAATGATGACAGAGGTCAGTAATTTGCACCAGAGATACACTTCAACTGTGAGAGACAGAATGTGAAAAAAAAATCCATGAATTCACATGGTAGGATTTGTAAAGAATTTATTCGTAAATTAGGGTGGAAAATAAGTATTTGGTCACCTCAAACAAGGAAAATCTCTGGCTCTCACAGACCTGTAACGTCTTCTGTAAGAAGCTTTTCTGTCCCCCACTCGTTACCTGTATGAATGGCACCTGTTTGAACTCATCATCTGTATAAAAGACACCTGTCCACAGCCTCAAACAGTCAGACTCCAAACTCCGCCATGGCCAAGACCAAAGAGCTTTCGAAGGACACCAGGAAAAGTATTGTAGACCTGCACCAGACTGGGAAGAGTGAATCTACAATAGGCAAGCAGCTTGGTGTGAAAAAATCAACTGTGGGAGCAATCATCAGAAAATGGAAGACATACAAGACCACTGATAATCTCCCTCGATCTGGGGCTCCACGCAAGATCTCATCCCGTGGGGTCAAAATGATCATGAGAACGGTGAGCAAAGATCCCAGAACCACACGGGGGGACCTGGTGAATGACCTGCAGAGAGCTGGGACCAAAGTAACAAAGGTCACCATCAGTAACACACTACAACGGCAGGGAATCAAATCCCGCAGTGCCAGACGTGTTCCGCTGCTGAAGCCAGTGCATGTCCAGGCCCGTCTGAAGTTTGCCAGAGAGCACATGGATGATACAGCAGAGGATTGGGAGAATGTCATGTGGTCAGATGAAACCAAAGTAGAACTTTTTGGTATAAACTCAACTCGTCGTGTTTGGAGGAAGAAGAATACTGAGTTGCATCCCAAGAACACCATACCTACTGTGAAGCATGGGGGTGGAAACATCATGCTATGGGGCTGTTTTTCTGCCAAGGGGACAGGACGACTGATCCGTGTTAAGGACAGAATGAATGGGGCCATGTATCGTGAGATTTTGAGCCAAAACCTCCTTCCATCAGTGAGAACTTTGAAGATGAAACGAGGCTGGGTCCAACATGACAATGATCCAAAACACACTGCCTGGGCAACAAAGGAGTGGCTCCGTAAGAAGCATTTGAAAGTCCTGGAGTGGCCTAGCCAGTCTCCAGACCTCAACCTCATAGAAAATCTGTGGCGGGAGTTGAAAGTCCGTGTTGCTCGGCGACAGCCCCAAAACATCACTGCTCTCGAGAAGATCTGCATGGAGGAATGGGCCAAAATACCAGCTACTGTGTGTGCAAACCTGGTAAAGACCTATAGTAAACGTTTGACCTCTGTTATTGCCAGCAAAGGTTATGTTACAAAGTATTGAGTTATATTTTTGTTATTGACCAAATACTTATTTTCCACCCTGATTTACGAATAAATTCTTTACAAATCCTATCATGTGGATTCATGGATTTTTTTTTCACATTCTGTCTCTCACAGTTGAAGTGTACCTCTGGTGCAAATTACTGACCTCTGTCATCATTTTAAGTGGGGGAACTTGCACAATCGGTGGCTGACTAAATACTTTTTTGCCCCACTGTATTTAGGAATTCAAATTCCTCACTCATTATCAGACTTGTTTAAAGTAAATTATGAAGTTATAGTTGCAAAAATAAAAAAAGATTTAGAGAGATGGACAGTCCTGCCTCTGTCTTTCTTGGGTCGGATCGAGAGTATACGTATGAAAGTATTGCCAAGACTTCTAGACCTTTTTCAAATGCTGCCTATTAACATTCCCAACTCTACATTTGATAATTTAGATAAACTTTTTTCCAAATTTATATGGCAAGGCAAACGCCCAAGGATCAAGTTCCAAACATTAAAACTGTCAAACCTGCAGGGGGGATTGGCTGTTCCAAACCTGAAATATTATTTCTGGGCAGCTCAGATGAGACCCCTGACTGTATGGGTGCGGGATTTGTCTGAAACTCAGTGGCTAAACATTGAGAAGACAATGTGCGAAAGATCATTGGAATCCCTGCTTTGTTCTAACATTTCAATTAAAAATGTGCATATGGGGGAACGGACGAGGGTCACACTAAAGATTTGGCGTAGAATCAAACAATCATTTGGTCTTCCAAAAGAAATTTCAATGTTATCAAGGCTCTCCTCCCTGCAGGGTTTTTCTCCTATTGTGGAAGACTCTGGCTTCAGAGCATGGTCAAATAGCGGGCTTCATAAACTTTGTCATGTTGTGAGGAATGGGCACCTGAGCTCATTTGAACAGTTGAGGTCAGTTTCGGCTTCCTTCTTCTGACTTTTTTAGATTTCTGCAGTAAGAAGCTTTTTGACAAAACATAAAGAATGGAGGCAAGTTTTGGAGCCCTCACCCATTGAGGAAATATTTCTAAAAATATTTCAAAGTAATTCCTCCCCAAAATTAATCAGTAATTTTTATAACACATTTATGAGTTTCAATACAAATGCAACTTTGGATATTAAGGCAAGGTGGGAAGCTGAGACTGGCACTCAAATCTCAGAGGACACCTGGGAAGAGGTGTTCGGTGAAGCCCATCTGGTGACTAATTCTGGGCTGTGGAGAGAATTTAAATGGAAGGTGGTCATGAGATATTTTAGAACCCCAGAGATAATGGCCAAAATGAAGCCTACAAATCCTGACACCTGCTGGCGAAATTGTGGTACTTCTTTAGGAACCCACTCACATATATTCTGGTCATGCCCAAAAATCTGCTCACTTTGGAATGACATATTTAAAGTTCTCAATACAGTTTTCCAACAATACAAAGACCAACAGTTAGTCATTTTAGGAGTCTTACCAAATGGTTTTGCGGGAAACAATAAAACGTATCTCTTAAGAATCTTACAGCAGCACTAAAGTGTATCACTATTAAATGGCTGAATCTTGACCCATCTTCATATAATATGTGGATTGATAAAGCAAGATAAATTTACCAGATGGAGGAAATAACATCTGCTCTGCGGATTCAGAGAGAATTGTTTACTGAGCGTTGGCGACCCATACATGCTTTACTGTTTCAATAATTTAGCATAGGTCTCTTTCGTTTTGTTCATTTATGGCTAAGTTTGTCACATGTTATTTAATATTACATAAAGTTTTTGTTTTCTTTTTGTTTTTGTTGTTGTCTGTTTGTTTGTTTGCTTGCTTGGATTTTCTTTTGCTTCCCAGTTTTGTTTTGTGCTTCCTAATTGCAGTTCTTATTTTAATCTACATTTCTGCATTGCGGTTCCTGTAACTGTCCTACTTGTGAACACTGACAAGTACAAGTTGCAATGTTGTAAATTATAATAAAAATTTAGTTAAAAAAAAAAAAAGAACATTAAAGTCGTACATTTCTCATAAAAACAGGACAAAGACTTGGAAAAAGTCGTGTTTTTCCTTCCAGGAACCACATGGCTTCACTTTTAAAGGTGAAGTGTGACAGAAATGGACATATTTGAAGTCCAACACCTTTTTCCAGTCACATTATTAAAGCAGAAAAACTACAAGCTCATTTTCATTCCAACAAGTCATCTTCTGACCTGGACTAACAACACTGGTCTCTATGTGCAGCTGGCTGTGAGACCAGTGCTCAGGGAGCGTCTACAAAGTGCAACACTGAAAGAACATCACACACTCATTTGCTTCCAGCACTTTCACACAAACATCTACTGTCATTATTGTCACCAAACTCTGTGGATCCTTTATTGCAAATTCAAATGGGATCAAATGGTCAGACAAAAGAGGGTTATGAGGAAATATGATGAAATGTTGTGTATTAGCAGCAAGTTATTGAATCATTTTCCTCAGAAACCAAACAAAATGATTGACAAACATGTTTTTACAAACTCAGTGTTGGACTTGGATCAGCAGGATAAGCTGATGTTTAAAGGCATTTGAGTCTCGCTGTATGAGAGTCCAGTTCTTACTCAATATTTATGGATGATGTTCTTTCAGTGTTGCACTTTGTAGACGCTCCCTGAGCCTCACAGCCAGCTGCACATGGACCAGCTGACGTTACCCAGCATTAGAGGCGGATGTAAAAAATTCATGTTCCCATTTGAATGGTTTTAATTTGAATAAAACGATGTTGATTCATTCAATCCTGAATCGATGTTTCATATAAATGTATTTTGCCAGAATCTCAGGTTAAAGCTCACAAACTATTTCAACAAGCAGCAAACAGCTAAAACAGTAAATGAGAGCAGCTAAACACACAAAGATGGAAACACAGAGCGTGGATCGTTCACTCGACGGCACGTACACGGACACGCCGTCGGGGCTGAAAGTGGACAGCTCACAGATCCTGAAGCTGCAGGTTTCATCTGTCTCCAACCAAAACTGAGTGAAGCAGCAGCAAAAGAAGATCCAAACTCTGCTTCACGTTTGATCAATATGCTCATGAATTCTCTCTGACTTTGGCTGTTCCTGCCTGCACAGCTCTCTCTCTCTCTCAGTGTACTCCAAGAACAGCTTCAAACATCTGTTTCTGCATCATTCACTGTTTATTAGCCACCAGTCTGCTGTTGTGTTCAGTGCTGTCGGCCTCTGACAGTAAAGCCTCATTTCTGCTGTTCCATGGAAACTTTTTAAAATGATGACAGATTACAAACTCTCGGCTGTGTCTGTAATCAAACCTCTGTAACTTTGCTTCACTTCAGCAGCATCAGCTCATGTTCACATGTTGATTCATGGTTTTCATGGTTGATTTACCTCATTTTTTCAAAAATGACCTCTGACAGGAAAGTCTCATTTCTGCTGCTCAACACTGAAGAAATGTAAACTTTTCAAAATGATGACAAATTGGAAAACACCTAAACCCAGGAGATGTAACCCTTCTCTCTGGGGCGGAGGCAAGCGGACCACCTCTTTGATTAGAGCTGTGTCTCTAATCAAAGCAGAGATGGAACGATGCCACCTTTTTTTTTTAATATCTTGCTGCATTTTGTATAAATTCATACTCAAGTTTAAAAAATCTAAACACTAAAGCTGTTCTGTTATACCTGTCTGCAAAAACACACTGCAGCCAAAACATTAGACAATACTGATCTTTGTATTTAAACTTTTTTCAGAACTTTAAATCTAAAGTATTTAAAGTAATATTCAAAAGTCATTTAAATCATTTTTATGCAGACTTCAAAAACTCTGGTTGTGAATAAAAGAAGTGCAACATCAGCACAAAATAATGTTTCTATTGAACAACTAACACAAACAGGTTGTAGAATGGAGCCTTTTCTACTCACAGCTGAACAGAAACAACATCCAGAGTGGAAAACAGTGCAAATAACTGCAAACAGGCTTCATGACACTCATGTTTGATCAGATTCACTCCCTGCTCTCACACACCAACTCCAGACCTGCATTCATCTTTTCCCTCTGAACCCCCCAAACATACAAACCCTGAGCCACCACCATTGCCCTTTCACTGACTGCCCCACTCCACCATTTGACCCTTAGAACTGAAGACGCTTCTCTCATAAGAGGTGAAACATCTTCAAGGAAACTTAAAGAAGTCCAGACGCTTTTCTTTCCAAGCTCCTTAGACTACGATGACCTGGATGTCTGAGAACCTTCACAGACTGATTTTACAAGAACAACTTGTGTCAAAAATCCCTGGCAGTGCCTCTCCGTCACACACACAAATCACTACAGTTACAAATTTAATAACTTAAAAAGTAAAAAGACCACTTTTGAGCCGTGTCTTTTTGGCCATAACAAATACCAAAAGAACCGAAATTTAATAACATTAAAACCAAACAATAAATGAGCAAAGTAGTGCATGATAAATATAGACAAATACAAAGTGCAATATAGAAACACTGGGTAAAAAGAAATGAACAATTAAAAAGGAGGATAAAAGATGTGAGCAGTAGTTAAACAGTAGAAATAAATATATAATAAACAAACAAAAATAGATAATAAATGAAAGCCAGGTCTGAAAGGTGAGTTTGGCTTTAAAAGCATGAAAACACACTGCTGTCTTCAGGAAGGCTGCTCCAGTAACAGAAAGTCATCTACATGTGGGTTTAGTTCTGACTTTAGGGACAAGTAAAAAAAACAAAATAAAATAAAAACATCTGTCCAGACAACCTGACAGTCAAAAATATAAACTCAGGAACTTAAAAGGAAAATTGTGCTGACTTTGAACGTCCGCATCAAGATAAACTTACAGATTTAAGAGTCAAAAAGTGTCAAAAAGTCTGTATCCTTACCTGAGAGTTTCAAGTTTACAGTCAGGACTCTTTAGTCCAACACACAGCAAATCCAATTCTGAATCCTGCAGGTAGTTCGAGCTCAGGTCCAGCTCTCTCAGATGATTGGATGGGGAGCTGAGAATTTCAGACAAAGCTTCAAAGCTTCTTTTTGAGAGTTCACAATCTCTCAGCCTGAGGAAGAATGACAATGGAGACATATTCTTTTATTCATCTAGCATTATTAAACATATTTGTTCATAGATTCACTTACAGCACTTTCTTGGATGCTTTGACCACTGGCAGCAGCTTCAAAAATGCCTCCTCTGAACAGGAGTATTTCTCCAGGTCGAACTCATCCAGATCTGATGACAGTAAGATGAAGACCAGAGCCGACCACTGAGCAGGAGACAGTTGATCTGTGGAGAGACGTCCTGATCTCAGGGACTGTTGGATCTCCTCCACTAGAGAACGATCATCCAGTTCATTCAGACAGTGGAACAGGTTGATGCTTTTCTCTGCAGACAGTTTCCCACTGAGCTTCTTCTTGATGTAGTGAACTGTTTCCTGATTGGTCTGTGAGCTACTTCCTGTCTGTGTCAGCATGCATAGGAGATCCTGATTGGTCTGCAGTGAAAGACCCAGGAGGAAGCGGAGGAACAAGTCCAGGTGGCCATTTGGACTCTCTAAGGCTTTGTCCACAGCACTCTGGTAGAAGTCTTTTACAGTAAGTGTTTTCTGGAAGATTTTAAAGAGAGGAGATTGTTTCTTAAGCAGGTTGACTCCAGAGTTGATGAAGGTCAGATAGACATGAAGAGCAGCAAAGAACTCCTGAATGCTCAGATGGATGAAACAGTAAACAACGTTGTTGAACATGTGGCACTCATCAGCTTTAAAGATCTGTGTGAACACTCCTGAGTACACTGAGGCTGCTCTGATATCGATGCCACACTCTGTCAGGTCTGATTCATAGAAGATCAGGTTTCCTTTCTGCAGCTGATCAAAGGCCAGTTTTCCCAGAGACTCAATGATCTTCCTGCACGACTCTGTCTCAGCTCCTCCATCATACTTGATGTCCTTCGTTTTTAGGTGAAATAGCACAAGGCGTAGGTAGAGCTCTGTGAGAGTCTTAGGCAGATCTTCGCTCTCTTTGTTCTTCATGACAAACTCCAGAACTGTAGCAGTGATCCAGCAGAAGACTGGGATGTGGCACATGATGTGGAGGCTTCGTGATGTCTTGATGTGGGAGATGATGCTGCTGGCCTGCTCCTCATCTCTGAATCTCTTCCTGAAGTACTCCTCCTTCTGTGGGTCAGTGAACCCTCTGACCTCTGTCACCACGCCAACACAGTCAGGAGGGATCTGATTGGCTGCTGCAGGTCGTGTGGTTATCCAGAGGCGAGCAGAGGGAAGCAGTTTCCCCCTGATGAGGTTTATCAGCAGCACATCCACTGAGGTGGACTTTCTAGGGTCAGTCAGGATTGTAGTTTTGTGGAAGTTCAGAGGAGGTCGACACTCATCCAGACCATCAAAGATGAACACAACCTGGAAGTCTTCAAAGCTGCAGATTCCTGCTTCTTTGGTTTCAGTGAAGAAGTGATGAACAAGTTCCACCAAGCTGAACTTTTCCTCTTTCAGCAGATTCAGCTCTCTGAAAGTGAATGGAAACATGAACTGGATGTCCTGGTTGGCTTTGTCTTCAGCCCAGTCCAGGGTGAACTTCTGTGTTAGGACTGTTTTCCCAATGCCAGCCACTCCCATTGTCAGCACTGTTCTGATTGGTTTATCTCTTCCAGGTGGGAGTTTAAAGATGTCTTCTTGTCTGATGGTTGTTTCTGGTCTGTCTGGTTTCCTGGATGCTGTTTCAATCTGTCTGACCTCATGTTCATCATTGACCTCTGCAGTCCCTCCCCCTGTGATGTAGAGCTCTGTGTAGATCTGACTCAGGAGGGTCGGGTTTTCTGTTGTAGAAATCCCCTCGAGCACACACTGGAACTTCTGCTTCAGGTCTGACTTGAGTTTGAGCTGACACTCAGTGAGAATCTCTGCATGAATAAACAGCAAATGACACAAATGAGAAAACTGCATTCTGGTTACTGTGGTTATGTGTTCAGTTCACTGGACTCTTGGTGTCATGATCCGAGTGAGTCTGAGTAACTTTCCACAGCATCAGCTCTCCTCGCCTGGGTGGAGCCCTCCTCACTCCTCCCTGCTCCTCACCTGTTGCCAATTACTCCGGCAGTATTTATGAGCAGCACTCACAATGAACCTTCTCCAGATTGTCTGCTTACCACAGTCAGTTCTCTGCCTCACATTTTGTCTTGTGCTCCTCAGCTTGTTTCGCGTAACCCTCTTTTCCTGTTCCCTAGTCGGCACCTGGATATATCTTCCAACTCTCGCCATAAGTCACGCCTCAGGATTCTGCCCTGCCACTGCTGGGAAAACTCACTCTTGCAAACTGCCATCCTCAGCTGCCTGCCTCCCTGTGCACCCACATCTCACTCTGTACCCAGATTTAATTCATCTCCTCCTCCAGCTGATCTCCACCTGCAGCCACGTAACACCTCTTAGTTTTTAAATCTTGGACTCATTCACTACACTGTGGACCACTCTGATTATTATCTCCTTTGTTCCAGTGATCCTGGATAGTTTCTATTCGCCCGATTCTGCCCCTGTTGTTCCTTTGACCTGCCTCAGCTTATGTTCTGGCCTCAGCTCTGCACTTCTCATAATACCTCGCTTGCTGTTGAATTTAGCCGTGATTCAGCTTTCTCCGTCAAGAAATCTAGTAAAATACATTTCTGTTAAAAGTCACTCAGCCTCCGTTTTTTGGTTCTGTGCTTGACTCCATTCCTTTTCATGAGCCATTGAGCCCTGACACTTGGGTTATAACTGAGGGCAGGTTTTATAGAGACACATTCGATTTAATTATGTTTATTTATACAGCACCAAATCAATACTAGCAACATTTCACATATTACATAAACAACACTATGGAGCCAGTAATGAATAAATATGTAGAATAAATGAAAGAATTTCAAGTATAAAAGTTTTTTTTTAATTCCTCCAAATAACAACAACAGTCACCCCAATGTGCTTTATATTGTAAGATAAAGAACCTACAATAATACAACTGAAAAAAAAAACAAATATCTTTTTGGGTCCTGAAAACTGAAGGCTCTGCCTCCCATTCTACTTTTAAATACTCTGTGAACAACAAGTAGGCCTGCAGAGCGAGAGCGAAGTGCTCTAACAGGGTCATATGGTACTACAAGGTCATTAAGATAAGATGGGGCCTGATTATTTAAGACCTTGTATGTGAGGAGCAGGATTTTGAATTCAATTCTGGATTTAACAGGAAGTCGATACAGGAGAAATCTGCTCTCTCTTTCTAGTCCCTGTCAGGACTCTTGCTGCAGCATTATGGATTAGCTGAAGGCTTTTCAGTGAGTTTTTTGGACATCCTGATAATAATGAATTACAGTCGTCCAGCCTGGAAGTAATAAATGCATGAACTAGTTTTTCAGAGTCTCTCTGAGACAGGATATTTCTAACTTTAGTTGCACAAATGGAAGAAAGCAGTCTTACATGTTTGTTTAATATGTGCGTTGAAGGACATGTCCTGGTCAAAAATGACTCCAAGGTTCCTCACAGTGTTACTGGAGGCCAAGGTAATGCCATCCAGAGTAAGAATCTGCTTAGATACCATATTTCTAAGATTTTCAGGGCCGAGTACAATAACCTCAGTTTTATCTGTATTAAGAAGCAGAAAGTTAGCGGCCATCCAGGTCTTTGTGTCTTTAAGACATTCCTGCAGTTTAACTCATTGGTGTGTGTTATCTGACTTCATGGACAGATGGAGCTGGGTGTCATCTGCATAGCAGTGTAAATGTATGCTATGTCTTCTAATGATGCTGCCTAAGGGAAGCTTGGTAACTGGAGCGTTGCCAGCAGAAGGCTGAAGTGGAATCTCCAAGAAAGCTGCAGAAGAAAACACATGAGCTGAAATGGTGGATTTTAGTCATATAAGGAGAACTGTGGCTTTCCTCCAACCTTTGACCAATCACCTTAGTGTCCTGTTTATCAACCATAATAAAAAGCATTTACTGTCTGGGCATTTTTTTGTTTGGGTCTCCAAACAGCAGAAAGAAATGGCAGCCATTTTTTTAACTTTACCTTCAACTGGTAAATAGATTTAAGAGAAAGCACTTTGATCATATTTGTGACGTGTCCCAAACTGTTGTTGTCGCCTCATTTATGTTGATAAAACAGCTCTAAAACCAATCTGACAATATAAATCTGTAAAATGGGCAGAAAACCTGCTGCTGGTCCCATTTTAATCAAACCAACCCAAAGAGCAGATATTCATGTGTACACAGGAGGTTATTTGTGCAGATGCATAAAACATAAACTGTTGGCTTTCTGCAGTCTCTCACTCCTGAAAGTGTTGGCAAGTGCTTTGGATTTATTATTTATATGGATTTTAATGGCACCTGTGTAATGTTAACTAAGGTTTTTATTGTTTATGTGTTTTTTGTTTAGTCATTCCCTGACTTACCTGTGGGTTCTGGGATGGTTTTATTTAAATTCTCCAACAGATCATTCTCGTTTATCCTCCCCAAAAGATTTTTAGTGACTTCAAAAGTGTTGATAGAGTAGGTATCAAACATCAGATCCACTATGTCCGTCCTCTCTGCATTCTCCAGTTTACTCACTGGGATTGCTGGTAAACCTTCTACAGACCCGTTCTTCAGATGCCACTTAAATTTTTCAAAGTCATCACATCCCAAATCCTCCAAAGTCCCCAGAAGGATTTCTTTAGGTGTCGTCATCTTTTACCCTGTAAGGACCCGATAAACAAAGACTGTAACAACAGCTGGAGAGGTAATTGTCTGATTTATCAGAATTTAACTTGATTCTAACAGCAGTTCATCACAATAAATTTCTTAGGCTCAGAATGCAACAAAATTGCACATGAAGAAGCACATAGAGAAGTATCCAAGTAACACTTTGCTACAATATAAAACAAACTATTATAAATAAAGAAAATATATAAACTAAATATATACACTACCCGTCAAACGTTTTAGAACAGCCCAATTTTTCCAGTGTTTTTGTCACGGTTTGCGAGCCGTGTGTAAATTATCAAAGGACCCTTTATGCAGGCAGCTCAGATGCAAGTGAGTTTATTCATCACATGGTGATACAAACAGAAATGGCGAAGGTGAGCATGGAAACTAAGCAAAAACCTAAAAACTAATAGTACACGAATATGAAGAAGTACACGAAGGGAAGACGAAAACACGGAACACAAGGGGTGGGAGCAAAGCACCACAACACATCACTATATAGACAGTTACACAGAGGGAGACACAGAAGGCAACAACACAGGGCGGAACAAATGGACAGAGAAGACTAAACACAGAACAGAGTGCACAGAGAAACAAGGGGGACAGGGAATCAAAACCTAGGAAGCATAGAATAACTCACAAACTAAACTGACATAACACAAAAATCACAAAGAACTGAAACCACTAGATCAGGAGACCCAGGACCCTGACAGATACACAGACAAACCAGCAACTAACAGAGGCAAACACAAGGTTTAAATACACAGAGGGATAACGAGGGAATGAGACACAGAAGGAGGACACAGCTGGGAGTGATTGACAAGACGAGACAGAGGAAACGCAAACTAAACACACTGACATGAGACACGGACCTTCACAACAAAGCAGGAAATACAAAGACTGAACTTAGAGGTACAACAAAACACAGAACCAAAACGTAAGAATAAACAAAGACACATCATGAAATCAAAGATTAACAATACAAAACAGAAAACACTGAGTCACAGACCCAGGATCGTGACAGTTTTATTGAAAATATCCTTTTTATTTCTCATTGCACTCTGAAATGAAAGCATAGTACAAATAAGCAGTTGGAGTTAAAAATAAATCATGAAACACATTTATAGACCAAAGTTTATTCTAAATGTTTGACTGAACACACCCGTGGCTTCTGTCTACAATAGAAATCAAATATTCTCCCATATCTGTGGCAGATGTTCCCGTAAACGTGGACCTTGTAATAATAATAATAATAATAACTTTATTTATAAAGCGCTTTCAAACAAAGTGCTGTACAACTAAAGAGATAAATAAAATAAAAGCGATACATAGCAATACAGGTAAAAGACACAATACAAGTTAAAAACAATAAAAATGTAAAAACTAAAAGCCATAGAATTAAGACATGTAGGATCGGGTGAACAAATGTGTCTTCAACTTGGTTTTAAAAACCTCCACAGAGCAGCCTGCCGAATATCTTGTGGGAGGTTGTTCCACAGAAACGGGGCATGAAAAGAAAAAGCTCTCCAATTGACTTTTTTCTGGCTCTAAGAACTTTTAGAAGACCAGAGTCCTGAGATCGGAGAGCACGAGATGGAACATAAAGGTGTAAAAGGTCGGAGAGGTATGAAGGTGCCAATCCGTTTAAAGCCTTGTAGGTGAGCAGCAGGACCTTAAAATCTGCTCAAACCTGACAAGGTAGCCAGTGAAGAGATCTCAGAACAGGGGTAATGTGCTCAAATTTCCCAGTTCTTGTTAAAATGCGAGCAGCTGCATTTTGCACCAACGCCAGAATCTCAGGTTAAACCTCACAAAACTTTAACAACCACCAAACAGCTGAAACAGTAAATGAGAGCAGGAACACGGATTCTGCACAAAGACGTAAACACAAAGCTCAGAGCCGCCGACGCATCAGAATCAGTGAGATGTCGCCTTTCTCACCCGATGGCACGGACACGGTCGGGGCTGAAAGCCGACAGCTCGCTGATTCTGATGTTTCGGCGGCTCCGAGCTTTGTGTTTACGTCCTTTTTACGCTGATTCTAAAGCTGTTAGTTTTATCTCTCTCCAAACAATATTGACTGAACCAGCAGCAAAAGAAGATCCAAACTACGCTTCACATAAACATCGTCATGAACTCACTCTGACTTTTGCTGTTTTGCTTCCACCAGGATAAAATCACACGTCATGCACAGCTCTCTCTCTCTCTCTCACACACAGTTTCCTGTCTAAAAATCTGTTTTCTGCATTATTCGCTTGCTTGTTACGCACAAGTCTACCGTTGTTTACAGCGCTGTCGGCCGCTGTTTTTTTCCTTTTACTTACTTCCAAAAAGAAAACCTAATTTCTGCCGTTCAACAGGCTTCTGAACAAATTTAAACTTTTTAAAATTATGCAAATTGCAAAACGCTGTGTCTGTCATAAAACCGCTGTAACTTCAGAGGTAATGTTCATATGTCGATTAATGGTTTTCTTTCGTTTTTGATCTACTGTAGAATATTTTTATAAAACCACCTTCATGTTTTTCTGTTTTATCTTCAGCTACTTTGACACAAAGGCCTCTGCTGTGATGCTCACACCTTTGATAAAGTCTTGCGAGTGTCAGCTTCCTTTTTATAGATACAAAAATATGTAAATGTACTGATCTGAATTATAATATTTCTGACTGTCTGAGGCAAAATTTCCCAGATTCAAATCGAATTGAATCGAATCGTGGATCGAATTGATTCAGGACCTTGTGAATCGGAATCAAATCGATTCTAGAATTCAGTGACGATACCCTGCCCTATTTGCGACCATGTCAACATCCAGTCCAGGCTTTTTCAAGATTGGTACTACCACAGCTGATTTAAAACATTCAGGAAAGACTCAATGAAGTATTTAAAAGAAACAGGTTGTAGGGTCCTAATGCTGACCACAGTTCCTTTATAGCCCAGGCTGGTAGAGGATCCAAAGAACAGGTTGTACATCGAGCTGCTTTTACAACCTTACTTAATCCAGAAAGGGAAATAGAGATGGACCGATGCGATATTACGTATCGGTCCATCTCTATTTCTATTAATTTACGTCAGTATCGATACTGATTTTGTATGTATTTTGAAGGATTTGAACCAAAGGCAAAAAATACCATGAGCAAAAAATGGCAGTCATGATTATAAAATAAGGAGGTTTCTTTTTTTTTAACATAGATTAAACTCGTTAAATAAAACAACAAGTTTATGAGCTTTCTTGTTATTCACAAGTTTCAGCGATTTAGCCCAGAGTCTAAAGTCATTCAGCCTTCTGTTTATACATGGTTTAGCTTTAAAGTATCTGCATTTGTGAAGAAAAAATTTTCCCATTAACAAAATCGTCCTAATCAACAGGTCAAAATCTGCATTCTCAGCAAGTATTCCAAACTTTATTACTGTCACCGTCAAATGTGGTAACTGAATTCTCCTGGACTGTAGCCAGCTCCACATGTCAGTCCAGAAGGAGTGCACTGATTCACAGTAGAAAAACAAGTGATCCAGACTTTCAATATCATTTTCACAAAATGTGCAGGCGTTCACATCTAAGTTAAATTTCCGTCTTAAGAATTCATTGGTTGGATAAACCTCATTAATGATTTTAAAGTGAACCTCTTTTACTTTAGGGGAAAGAGGAAGTGAAATATACTTTTTTCTTATCGCCTTAACCTCCATGGTCTCAAATTCTTTAAGGATATAATTTCTTTTAACCGGATTAGGGCAAATGTCGTTGATCAAAATATTCCTGATCACTTTGTTTGTAAACCTGCTGTCACCAAATTCAGCTCCAGCTATGCAGAGCTGCCTCAGTCCAGGAGAAATTTTAGACTGCACAATATCTTCTTTTATCATTGATCTCAAAGGGACTGGGATGGCTTTCACTAGGGATTTATATCTGTTAGCAGTACATCTTACATCAAATTTCTCACAAAACGTATCATGTTTTAATAAGACCCCATTATCATCCGTAAAATGAGCTACAGCCCAAATCCCTTTAGATCTCCATTCATCCATGTACACAGATTTCCTACACAAACGGATATACCTGTTGTTCCATATAGGGGTATTGTGAGGAGTAAAGTTATGTTTGTAGATTAATTTCCAGTAGAGAAGGACCTGCTGATGGAAAGCTGAGAGTTTAACAGGTAACGAACTGCAATCAAAGTCACAACGTAACAAAAAGTCTATTCCACCCATTTTGCCAAAAATCACACTGGGAATAATGTTCCAAAAGGAATTTTTGTTCCTAATGAAAGATCTT
>NW_028234339.1:0-159030 GCF_057382095.1 Aulonocara sp. 'chitande type north' Nkhata Bay | reverse complement strand
AAACAACGGAATTAGAATGTACAGAACAGAGTTTGAATGAAAACAACAGAATTAGAATAAAAAAAACAGAATTGAAATGTACAGAACAGAGTTTGAATGAAAACAACGGAATTAGAATGTACAGAATAGAGTTTGAATGAAAACAACAGAATTAGAATGAACAGAACTGAATTTGAATCAAAACAATGGAATTTGAATGAAAACAACGGAATTAGAATGTACAGAACAGAATTTGAATGAAAACAACAGAATTTGAATGTACAGAACAGAGTTTGAATGAAAACAACAGAATTAGAATGTACAGAACAGAGTTTGAATGAAAACAACGGAACTAAAATGTACAGAACAGAGTTTGAATGAAAACAACGGAATTAGAATGTAGAGAACAGAATTTGAAAGAAAACAATGGAATTTGAATCAAAACAACAGAATTGAAATGTACAGAACAGAGTTTGAATGTAAACAACGGAATTAGAATGTACAGAACAGACCTTGAATGAAAACAACAGAATTAGAATGAACAGAACTGAATTTGAATCAAAACAATGGAATTTGAATGAAAACAACGGAATTAGAATGTACAGAACAGAATTTGAATGAAAACAACAGAATTTGAATGTACAGAACAGAGTTTGAATGAAAACAACAGAATTAGAATGTACAGAACAGAGTTTGAATGAAAACAACGGAACTAAAATGTACAGAACAGAGTTTGAATGAAAACAACGGAATTAGAATGTAGAGAACAGAATTTGAAAGAAAACAACAGAATTAGAATATACAGAACAGAGTTTGAATGAAAAACGGAAGTAGAATGTACAAAACAGAGTTTGAATAAAAACAATGGAATTTGAATCAAAACAACAGAATACAAATGTACAGAACAGAGTTTGAATGAAAAAAACGGAATTAGAATAAAAAAAACTGAATTGAAATGTACAGAACAGAGTTTGAATGACAACAACGGAATTAGAATGTATTAATAGTCCATTGTTTTCATTCAAATTCCATTGTTTTGATTCAAATTCAGTTCAATGGAAAAACAATGGAATTTGAATCAAAACAACAGAATTAGAATGAACAGAACTGAATTTGAATCAAAACAATGGAATTTGAATGAAAACAACGGAATTAGAATGTACAGAACAGAGTTTGAATGAAAAACGGAAGTAGAATGTACAAAACAGAGTTTGAATAAAAACAATGGAATTTGAATCAAAACAACAGAATAGAAATGTACAGAACAGAGTTTGAATGAAAAAAACAGAATTAGAATGTACAGAACAGAGTTTGAATGAAAACAACGGAATTAGAATGTACAGAACAGAGTTTGAATGAAAACAACGGAATTAGAATGTACAGAACAGAGTTTGAATGAAAACAACGGAATTAGAATGTAGAGAACAGAATTTGAAAGAAAACAATGGAATTTGAATCAAAACAACAGAATTGAAATGTACAGAACAGAGTTTGAATGTAAACAACGGAATTAGAATGTACAGAACAGACTTTGAATGAAAACAACAGAATTAGAATGAACAGAACTGAATTTGAATCAAAACAACGGAATTAGAATGTAGAGAACAGAATTTGAAAGAAAACAACAGAATTAGAATATACAGAACAGAGTTTGAATGAAAAACGGAAGTAGAATGTACAAAACAGAGTTTGAATAAAAACAATGGAATTTGAATCAAAACAACAGAATACAAATGTACAGAACAGAGTTTGAATGAAAAAAACGGAATTAGAATAAAAAAAACTGAATTGAAATGTACAGAACAGAGTTTGAATGACAACAACGGAATTAGAATGTATTAATAGTCCATTGTTTTCATTCAAATTCCATTGTTTTGATTCAAATTCAGTTCAATGGAAAAACAATGGAATTTGAATCAAAACAACAGAATTAGAATGAACAGAACTGAATTTGAATCAAAACAATGGAATTTGAATGAAAACAACGGAATTAGAATGTACAGAACAGAGTGTGAATGAAAACAACTGATTAGAATGTACAGAAAAGAGTTTGAATGAAAACAACGGAATTAGAATGTACAGAACAGACTTTGAATGAAAACAACAGAATTAGAATATACAGAACAGAGTTTGAATGAAAAACGGAAGTAGAATGTACAAAACAGAGTTTGAATAAAAACAATGGAATTTGAATCAAAACAACAGAATAGAAATGTACAGAACAGAGTTTGAATGAAAAAAACGGAATTAGAATAAAAAAAACTGAATTGAAATGTACAGAACAGAGTTTGAATGACAACAACGGAATTAGAATGTATTAATAGTCCATTGTTTTCATTCAAATTCCATTGTTTTGATTCAAATTCAGTTCAATGGAAAAACAATGGAATTTGAATCAAAACAACAGAATTAGAATGAACAGAACTGAATTTGAATCAAAATAATGGAATTTGAATGAAAACAACGGAATTAGAATGTACAGAACAGAGTGTGAATGAAAACAACTGATTAGAATGTACAGAAAAGAGTTTGAATGAAAACAACGGAATTAGAATGTACAGAACAGACTTTGAATGAAAACAACAGAATTAGAATATACAGAACAGAGTTTGAATGAAAAACGGAAGTAGAATGTACAAAACAGAGTTTCAATAAAAACAATGGAATTTGAATCAAAACAACAGAATAGAAATGTACAGAACAGAGTTTGAATGAAAAAACAGAATTAGAATGTACAGAACAGAGTTTGAATGAAAACAACGGAATTAGAATGTACAGAACAGAGTTTGAATGAAAACAACGGAATTAGAATGTACAGAACAGACTTTGAATGAAAACAACAGAATTAGAATATACAGAATAGAGTTTGAATGAAAACAACGGAATTAGAATGTACAGAACAGACTTTGAATGAAAACAACAGAATTAGAATATACAGAAAAGAGTTTGAATGAAAAACGGAAGTAGAATGTACAAAACAGAGTTTGAATAAAAACAATGGAATTTGAATCAAAACAACAGAATAGAAATGTACAGAACAGAGTTTGAATGAAAAAAACGGAATTAGAATGTACAGAATAGAGTTTGAATGAAAACAACGGAATTAGAATGTACAGAACAGACTTTGAATGAAAACAACAGAATTAGAATATACAGAACAGAGTTTGAATGAAAACAACAGAATTAGAATGTACAGAACAGAGTTTGAATGAAAACAACAGAATAGAAATGTACAGAACAGAGTTTGAATGAAAAAAACGGAATTAGAATGTACAGAACAGAGTTTGAATGAAAAAGACAGAATTAGAATGTACAGAACAGAGTTTGAATGAAAACAACGGAATTAGAATGTACAGAATAGAGTTTGAATGAAAAAAAAAACGGAATTAGAATGTACAGAACAGAGTTTGAATGAAAAAAAAACGGAATTAGAATGTACAGAACAGAGTTTGAATGAAAACAACGGAATTAGAATGTACAGAACAGAGTTTGAATGAAAACAACAGAATTAGAATAAAAAAAACAGAATTGAAATGTACAGAACAGAGTTTGAATGAAAACAACGGAATTAGAATGTACAGAATAGAGTTTGAATGAAAACAACAGAATTAGAATGAACAGAACTGAATTTGAATCAAAACAATGGAATTTGAATGAAAACAACGGAATTAGAATGTACAGAACAGAATTTGAATGAAAACAACAGAATTTGAATGTACAGAACAGAGTTTGAATGAAAACAACAGAATTAGAATGTACAGAACAGAGTTTGAATGAAAACAACGGAACTAAAATGTACAGAACAGAGTTTGAATGAAAACAACGGAATTAGAATGTAGAGAACAGAATTTGAAAGAAAACAATGGAATTTGAATCAAAACAACAGAATTGAAATGTACAGAACAGAGTTTGAATGTAAACAACGGAATTAGAATGTACAGAACAGACTTTGAATGAAAACAACAGAATTAGAATGAACAGAACTGAATTTGAATCAAAACAATGGAATTTGAATGAAAACAACGGAATTAGAATGTACAGAACAGAATTTGAATGAAAACAACAGAATTTGAATGTACAGAACAGAGTTTGAATGAAAACAACAGAATTAGAATGTACAGAACAGAGTTTGAATGAAAACAACGGAACTAAAATGTACAGAACAGAGTTTGAATGAAAACAACGGAATTAGAATGTAGAGAACAGAATTTGAAAGAAAACAACAGAATTAGAATATACAGAACAGAGTTTGAATGAAAAACGGAAGTAGAATGTACAAAACAGAGTTTGAATAAAAACAATGGAATTTGAATCAAAACAACAGAATACAAATGTACAGAACAGAGTTTGAATGAAAAAAACGGAATTAGAATAAAAAAAACTGAATTGAAATGTACAGAACAGAGTTTGAATGACAACAACGGAATTAGAATGTATTAATAGTCCATTGTTTTCATTCAAATTCCATTGTTTTGATTCAAATTCAGTTCAATGGAAAAACAATGGAATTTGAATCAAAACAACAGAATTAGAATGAACAGAACTGAATTTGAATCAAAACAATGGAATTTGAATGAAAACAACGGAATTAGAATGTACAGAACAGAGTTTGAATGAAAAACGGAAGTAGAATGTACAAAACAGAGTTTGAATAAAAACAATGGAATTTGAATCAAAACAACAGAATAGAAATGTACAGAACAGAGTTTGAATGAAAAAAACAGAATTAGAATGTACAGAACAGAGTTTGAATGAAAACAACGGAATTAGAATGTACAGAACAGAGTTTGAATGAAAACAACGGAATTAGAATGTACAGAACAGAGTTTGAATGAAAACAACGGAATTAGAATGTAGAGAACAGAATTTGAAAGAAAACAATGGAATTTGAATCAAAACAACAGAATTGAAATGTACAGAACAGAGTTTGAATGTAAACAACGGAATTAGAATGTACAGAACAGACTTTGAATGAAAACAACAGAATTAGAATGAACAGAACTGAATTTGAATCAAAACAACGGAATTAGAATGTAGAGAACAGAATTTGAAAGAAAACAACAGAATTAGAATATACAGAACAGAGTTTGAATGAAAAACGGAAGTAGAATGTACAAAACAGAGTTTGAATAAAAACAATGGAATTTGAATCAAAACAACAGAATACAAATGTACAGAACAGAGTTTGAATGAAAAAAACGGAATTAGAATAAAAAAAACTGAATTGAAATGTACAGAACAGAGTTTGAATGACAACAACGGAATTAGAATGTATTAATAGTCCATTGTTTTCATTCAAATTCCATTGTTTTGATTCAAATTCAGTTCAATGGAAAAACAATGGAATTTGAATCAAAACAACAGAATTAGAATGAACAGAACTGAATTTGAATCAAAACAATGGAATTTGAATGAAAACAACGGAATTAGAATGTACAGAACAGAGTGTGAATGAAAACAACTGATTAGAATGTACAGAAAAGAGTTTGAATGAAAACAACGGAATTAGAATGTACAGAACAGACTTTGAATGAAAACAACAGAATTAGAATATACAGAACAGAGTTTGAATGAAAAACGGAAGTAGAATGTACAAAACAGAGTTTGAATAAAAACAATGGAATTTGAATCAAAACAACAGAATAGAAATGTACAGAACAGAGTTTGAATGAAAAAAACAGAATTAGAATGTACAGAACAGAGTTTGAATGAAAACAACGGAATTAGAATGTACAGAACAGAGTTTGAATGAAAACAACGGAATTAGAATGTACAGAACAGACTTTGAATGAAAACAACAGAATTAGAATATACAGAATAGAGTTTGAATGAAAAACGGAAGTAGAATGTACAGAACAGAGTTTGAATGAAAACAACGGAATTAGAATGTACAGAACAGACTTTGAATGAAAACAACAGAATTAGAATATACAGAACAGAGTTTGAATGAAAAACGGAAGTAGAATGTACAAAACAGAGTTTCAATAAAAACAATGGAATTTGAATCAAAACAACAGAATAGAAATGTACAGAACAGAGTTTGAATGAAAAAAACGGAATTAGAATGTACAAAACAGAGTTTGAATGAAAACAATGAAATTAGAATGTATTAATAGTCCATTGTTTTCATTCAAATTCCATTGTTTTGATTCAAATTCAGTTCAATGGAAAAACAATGGAATTTGAATCAAAACAACAGAATTAGAATGAACAGAACTGAATTTGAATCAAAATAATGGAATTTGAATGAAAACAACGGAATTAGAATGTACAGAACGGAGTGAGAATGAAAACAACTGATTAGAATGTACAGAAAAGAGTTTGAATGAAAACAACGGAATTAGAATGTACAGAACAGACTTTGAATGAAAACAACAGAATTAGAATATACAGAACAGAGTTTGAATGAAAAACGGAAGTAGAATGTACAAAACAGAGTTTCAATAAAAACAATGGAATTTGAATCAAAACAACAGAATAGAAATGTACAGAACAGAGTTTGAATGAAAAAACAGAATTAGAATGTACAGAACAGAGTTTGAATGAAAAAACAGAATTAGAATGTACAGAACAGAGTTTGAATGAAAACAACGGAATTAGAATGTACAGAACAGAGTTTGAATGAAAACAACGGAATTAGAATGTACAGAACAGACTTTGAATGAAAACAACAGAATTAGAATATACAGAATAGAGTTTGAATGAAAAACGGAAGTAGAATGTACAGAACAGAGTTTGAATGAAAACAACGGAATTAGAATGTACAGAACAGACTTTGAATGAAAACAACAGAATTAGAATATACAGAAAAGAGTTTGAATGAAAAACGGAAGTAGAATGTACAAAACAGAGTTTGAATAAAAACAATGGAATTTGAATCAAAACAACAGAATAGAAATGTACAGAACAGAGTTTGAATGAAAAAAACGGAATTAGAATGTACAGAATAGAGTTTGAATGAAAACAACGGAATTAGAATATACAGAACAGAGTTTGAATGAAAACAACAGAATTAGAATGTACAGAACAGAGTTTGAATGAAAACAACAGAATAGAAATGTACAGAACAGAGTTTGAATGAAAAAAACGGAATTAGAATGTACAGAACAGAGTTTGAATGAAAAAAACAGAATTAGAATGTACAGAACAGAGTTTGAATGAAAACAACGGAATTAGAATGTACAGAATAGAGTTTGAATGAAAAAAAAACGGAATTAGAATGTACAGAACAGAGTTTGAATGAAAAAAAAACGGAATTAGAATGTACAGAACAGAGTTTGAATGAAAACAACGGAATTAGAATGTACAGAACAGAGTTTGAATGAAAACAACAGAATTAGAATAAAAAAAACAGAATTGAAATGTACAGAACAGAGTTTGAATGAAAACAACGGAATTAGAATGTACAGAATAGAGTTTGAATGAAAACAACAGAATTAGAATGAACAGAACTGAATTTGAATCAAAACAATGGAATTTGAATGAAAACAACGGAATTAGAATGTACAGAACAGAATTTGAATGAAAACAACAGAATTTGAATGTACAGAACAGAGTTTGAATGAAAACAACAGAATTAGAATGTACAGAACAGAGTTTGAATGAAAACAATGGAACTAAAATGTACAGAACAGAGTTTGAATGAAAACAACGTAATTAGAATGTAGAGAACAGAATTTGAAAGAAAACAATGGAATTTGAATCAAAACAACAGAATTGAAATGTACAGAACAGAGTTTGAATGTAAACAACGGAATTAGAATGTACAGAACAGACTTTGAATGAAAACAACAGAATTAGAATGAACAGAACTGAATTTGAATCAAAACAATGGAATTTGAATGAAAACAACGGAATTAGAATGTACAGAACAGAATTTGAATGAAAACAACAGAATTTGAATGTACAGAACAGAGTTTGAATGAAAACAACAGAATTAGAATGTACAGAACAGAGTTTGAATGAAAACAACGGAACTAAAATGTACAGAACAGAGTTTGAATGAAAACAACGGAATTAGAATGTAGAGAACAGAATTTGAAAGAAAACAACAGAATTAGAATATACAGAACAGAGTTTGAATGAAAAACGGAAGTAGAATGTACAAAACAGAGTTTGAATAAAAACAATGGAATTTGAATCAAAACAACAGAATAGAAATGTACAGAACAGAGTTTGAATGAAAAAAACGGAATTAGAATAAAAAAAACTGAATTGAAATGTACAGAACAGAGTTTGAATGACAACAACGGAATTAGAATGTATTAATAGTCCATTGTTTTCATTCAAATTCCATTGTTTTGATTCAAATTCAGTTCAATGGAAAAACAATGGAATTTGAATCAAAACAACAGAATTAGAATGAACAGAACTGAATTTGAATCAAAACAATGGAATTTGAATGAAAACAACGGAATTAGAATGTACAGAACAGAGTGTGAATGAAAACAACTGATTAGAATGTACAGAAAAGAGTTTGAATGAAAACAACGGAATTAGAATGTACAGAACAGACTTTGAATGAAAACAACAGAATTAGAATATACAGAACAGAGTTTGAATGAAAAACGGAAGTAGAATGTACAAAACAGAGTTTCAATAAAAACAATGGAATTTGAATCAAAACAACAGAATAGAAATGTACAGAACAGAGTTTGAATGAAAAAAACAGAATTAGAATGTACAGAACAGAGTTTGAATGAAAACAACGGAATTAGAATGTACAGAACAGAGTTTGAATGAAAACAACGGAATTAGAATGTACAGAACAGACTTTGAATGAAAACAACAGAATTAGAATATACAGAATAGAGTTTGAATGAAAAACGGAAGTAGAATGTACAGAACAGAGTTTGAATGAAAACAACGGAATTAGAATGTACAGAACAGACTTTGAATGAAAACAACAGAATTAGAATATACAGAAAAGAGTTTGAATGAAAAACGGAAGTAGAATGTACAAAACAGAGTTTCAATAAAAACAATGGAATTTGAATCAAAACAACAGAATAGAAATGTACAGAACAGAGTTTGAATGAAAAAAACGGAATTAGAATGTACAAAACAGAGTTTGAATGAAAACAATGAAATTAGAATAAAAAAAACTGAATTGAAATGTACAGAACAGAGTTTGAATGACAACAACGGAATTAGAATGTATTAATAGTCCATTGTTTTCATTCAAATTCCATTGTTTTGATTCAAATTCAGTTCAATGGAAAAACAATGGAATTTGAATCAAAACAACAGAATTAGAATGAACAGAACTGAATTTGAATCAAAATAATGGAATTTGAATGAAAACAACGGAATTAGAATGTACAGAACAGAGTGTGAATGAAAACAACTGATTAGAATGTACAGAAAAGAGTTTGAATGAAAACAACGGAATTAGAATGTACAGAACAGACTTTGAATGAAAACAACAGAATTAGAATATACAGAACAGAGTTTGAATGAAAAACGGAAGTAGAATGTACAAAACAGAGTTTCAATAAAAACAATGGAATTTGAATCAAAACAACAGAATAGAAATGTACAGAACAGAGTTTGAATGAAAAAACAGAATTAGAATGTAAACAACAGAGTTTGAATGAAAACAACGGAATTAGAATGTACAGAACAGACTTTGAATGAAAACAACAGAATTAGAATATACAGAAAAGAGTTTGAATGAAAAACGGAAGTAGAATGTACAAAACAGAGTTTGAATAAAAACAATGGAATTTGAATCAAAACAACAGAATAGAAATGTACAGAACAGAGTTTGAATGAAAAAAACGGAATTAGAATGTACAGAATAGAGTTTGAATGAAAACAACGGAATTAGAATGTACAGAACAGACTTTGAATGAAAACAACAGAATTAGAATATACAGAACAGAGTTTGAATGAAAACAACAGAATTAGAATGTACAGAACAGAGTTTGAATGAAAACAACAGAATAGAAATGTACAGAACAGAGTTTGAATGAAAAAAACGGAATTAGAATGTACAGAACAGAGTTTGAATGAAAAAAACAGAATTAGAATGTACAGAACAGAGTTTGAATGAAAACAATGGAATTAGAATAAAAAAAACTGAATTGAAATGTACAGAACAGAGTTTGAATGACAACAACGGAATTAGAATGTATTAATAGTCCATTGTTTTCATTCTAATTCTGTTGTTTTCATTCAAATTCCATTGTTTTGATTCAAATTCAGTTCAATGGAAAAACAATGGAATTTGAATCAAAACAACAGAATTAGAATGAACAGAACTGAATTTGAATCAAAACAATGGAATTTGAATGAAAACAACAGAATTAGAATGTACAGAACAGAATTTGAATGAAAACAACAGAATTAGAATGTACAGAACAGACTTTGAATGAAAACAACGGAATTAAAATGTACAGAACAGACTTTGAATGAAAACAACAGAATTAGAATATACAGAAAAGAGTTTGAATGAAAAACGGAAGTAGAATGTACAAAACAGAGTTTCAATAAAAACAATGGAATTTGAATCAAAACAACAGAATAGAAATGTACAGAACAGAGTTTGAATGAAAAAAACGGAATTAGAATGTACAAAACAGAGTTTGAATGAAAACAACGGAATTAGAATAAAAAAAACAGAATTGAAATGTACAGAACAGAGTTTGAATGAAAACAACGGAATTAGAATGTACAGAACAGAGTTTGAATGAAAACAACGGAACTAAAATGTACAGAACAGAGTTTGAATGAAAACAACGGAATTAGAATGTAGAGAACAGAATTTGAAAGAAAACAATGGAATTTAAATCAAAACAACAGAATTGAAATGTACAGAACAGAGTTTGAATGTAAACAACGGAATTAGAATGTACAGAACAGACTTTGAATGAAAACAACAGAATTAGAATGAACAGAACTGAATTTGAATCAAAACAATGGAATTTGAATGAAAACAACGGAATTAGAATGTACAGAACAGAGTTTGAATGAAAACAACGGAATTAGAATGTAGAGAACAGAATTTGAAAGAAAACAATGGAATTTGAATCAAAACAACAGAATTGAAATGTACAGAACAGAGTTTGAATGTAAACAACGGAATTAGAATGTACAGAACAGACTTTGAATGAAAACAACAGAATTAGAATGAACAGAACTGAATTTGAATCAAAACAACGGAATTAGAATGTAGAGAACAGAATTTGAAAGAAAACAACAGAATTAGAATATACAGAACAGAGTTTGAATGAAAAACGGAAGTAGAATGTACAAAACAGAGTTTGAATAAAAACAATGGAATTTGAATCAAAACAACAGAATACAAATGTACAGAACAGAGTTTGAATGAAAAAAACGGAATTAGAATAAAAAAAACTGAATTGAAATGTACAGAACAGAGTTTGAATGACAACAACGGAATTAGAATGTATTAATAGTCCATTGTTTTCATTCAAATTCCATTGTTTTGATTCAAATTCAGTTCAATGGAAAAACAATGGAATTTGAATCAAAACAACAGAATTAGAATGAACAGAACTGAATTTGAATCAAAACAATGGAATTTGAATGAAAACAACGGAATTAGAATGTACAGAACAGAGTGTGAATGAAAACAACTGATTAGAATGTACAGAAAAGAGTTTGAATGAAAACAACGGAATTAGAATGTACAGAACAGACTTTGAATGAAAACAACAGAATTAGAATATACAGAACAGAGTTTGAATGAAAAACGGAAGTAGAATGTACAAAACAGAGTTTGAATAAAAACAATGGAATTTGAATCAAAACAACAGAATAGAAATGTACAGAACAGAGTTTGAATGAAAAAAACAGAATTAGAATGTACAGAACAGAGTTTGAATGAAAACAACGGAATTAGAATGTACAGAACAGAGTTTGAATGAAAACAACGGAATTAGAATGTACAGAACAGACTTTGAATGAAAACAACAGAATTAGAATATACAGAATAGAGTTTGAATGAAAAACGGAAGTAGAATGTACAGAACAGAGTTTGAATGAAAACAACGGAATTAGAATGTACAGAACAGACTTTGAATGAAAACAACAGAATTAGAATATACAGAACAGAGTTTGAATGAAAAACGGAAGTAGAATGTACAAAACAGAGTTTCAATAAAAACAATGGAATTTGAATCAAAACAACAGAATAGAAATGTACAGAACAGAGTTTGAATGAAAAAAACGGAATTAGAATGTACAAAACAGAGTTTGAATGAAAACAATGAAATTAGAATGTATTAATAGTCCATTGTTTTCATTCAAATTCCATTGTTTTGATTCAAATTCAGTTCAATGGAAAAACAATGGAATTTGAATCAAAACAACAGAATTAGAATGAACAGAACTGAATTTGAATCAAAATAATGGAATTTGAATGAAAACAACGGAATTAGAATGTACAGAACGGAGTGAGAATGAAAACAACTGATTAGAATGTACAGAAAAGAGTTTGAATGAAAACAACGGAATTAGAATGTACAGAACAGACTTTGAATGAAAACAACAGAATTAGAATATACAGAACAGAGTTTGAATGAAAAACGGAAGTAGAATGTACAAAACAGAGTTTCAATAAAAACAATGGAATTTGAATCAAAACAACAGAATAGAAATGTACAGAACAGAGTTTGAATGAAAAAACAGAATTAGAATGTACAGAACAGAGTTTGAATGAAAAAAACAGAATTAGAATGTACAGAACAGAGTTTGAATGAAAACAACGGAATTAGAATGTACAGAACAGAGTTTGAATGAAAACAACGGAATTAGAATGTACAGAACAGACTTTGAATGAAAACAACAGAATTAGAATATACAGAATAGAGTTTGAATGAAAAACGGAAGTAGAATGTACAGAACAGAGTTTGAATGAAAACAACGGAATTAGAATGTACAGAACAGACTTTGAATGAAAACAACAGAATTAGAATATACAGAACAGAGTTTGAATGAAAAACGGAAGTAGAATGTACAAAACAGAGTTTCAATAAAAACAATGGAATTTGAATCAAAACAACAGAATAGAAATGTACAGAACAGAGTTTGAATGAAAAAAACGGAATTAGAATGTACAAAACAGAGTTTGAATGAAAACAATGAAATTAGAATGTATTAATAGTCCATTGTTTTCATTCAAATTCCATTGTTTTGATTCAAATTCAGTTCAATGGAAAAACAATGGAATTTGAATCAAAACAACAGAATTAGAATGAACAGAACTGAATTTGAATCAAAATAATGGAATTTGAATGAAAACAACGGAATTAGAATGTACAGAACGGAGTGAGAATGAAAACAACTGATTAGAATGTACAGAAAAGAGTTTGAATGAAAACAACGGAATTAGAATGTACAGAACAGACTTTGAATGAAAACAACAGAATTAGAATATACAGAACAGAGTTTGAATGAAAAACGGAAGTAGAATGTACAAAACAGAGTTTCAATAAAAACAATGGAATTTGAATCAAAACAACAGAATAGAAATGTACAGAACAGAGTTTGAATGAAAAAACAGAATTAGAATGTACAGAACAGAGTTTGAATGAAAAAACAGAATTAGAATGTACAGAACAGAGTTTGAATGAAAACAACGGAATTAGAATGTACAGAACAGAGTTTGAATGAAAACAACGGAATTAGAATGTACAGAACAGACTTTGAATGAAAACAACAGAATTAGAATATACAGAATAGAGTTTGAATGAAAAACGGAAGTAGAATGTACAGAACAGAGTTTGAATGAAAACAACGGAATTAGAATGTACAGAACAGACTTTGAATGAAAACAACAGAATTAGAATATACAGAAAAGAGTTTGAATGAAAAACGGAAGTAGAATGTACAAAACAGAGTTTGAATAAAAACAATGGAATTTGAATCAAAACAACAGAATAGAAATGTACAGAACAGAGTTTGAATGAAAAAAACGGAATTAGAATGTACAGAATAGAGTTTGAATGAAAACAACGGAATTAGAATATACAGAACAGAGTTTGAATGAAAACAACAGAATTAGAATGTACAGAACAGAGTTTGAATGAAAACAACAGAATAGAAATGTACAGAACAGAGTTTGAATGAAAAAAACGGAATTAGAATGTACAGAACAGAGTTTGAATGAAAAAAACAGAATTAGAATGTACAGAACAGAGTTTGAATGAAAACAACGGAATTAGAATGTACAGAATAGAGTTTGAATGAAAAAAAAACGGAATTAGAATGTACAGAACAGAGTTTGAATGAAAAAAAAACGGAATTAGAATGTACAGAACAGAGTTTGAATGAAAACAACGGAATTAGAATGTACAGAACAGAGTTTGAATGAAAACAACAGAATTAGAATAAAAAAAACAGAATTGAAATGTACAGAACAGAGTTTGAATGAAAACAACGGAATTAGAATGTACAGAATAGAGTTTGAATGAAAACAACAGAATTAGAATGAACAGAACTGAATTTGAATCAAAACAATGGAATTTGAATGAAAACAACGGAATTAGAATGTACAGAACAGAATTTGAATGAAAACAACAGAATTTGAATGTACAGAACAGAGTTTGAATGAAAACAACAGAATTAGAATGTACAGAACAGAGTTTGAATGAAAACAATGGAACTAAAATGTACAGAACAGAGTTTGAATGAAAACAACGTAATTAGAATGTAGAGAACAGAATTTGAAAGAAAACAATGGAATTTGAATCAAAACAACAGAATTGAAATGTACAGAACAGAGTTTGAATGTAAACAACGGAATTAGAATGTACAGAACAGACTTTGAATGAAAACAACAGAATTAGAATGAACAGAACTGAATTTGAATCAAAACAATGGAATTTGAATGAAAACAACGGAATTAGAATGTACAGAACAGAATTTGAATGAAAACAACAGAATTTGAATGTACAGAACAGAGTTTGAATGAAAACAACAGAATTAGAATGTACAGAACAGAGTTTGAATGAAAACAACGGAACTAAAATGTACAGAACAGAGTTTGAATGAAAACAACGGAATTAGAATGTAGAGAACAGAATTTGAAAGAAAACAACAGAATTAGAATATACAGAACAGAGTTTGAATGAAAAACGGAAGTAGAATGTACAAAACAGAGTTTGAATAAAAACAATGGAATTTGAATCAAAACAACAGAATAGAAATGTACAGAACAGAGTTTGAATGAAAAAAACGGAATTAGAATAAAAAAAACTGAATTGAAATGTACAGAACAGAGTTTGAATGACAACAACGGAATTAGAATGTATTAATAGTCCATTGTTTTCATTCAAATTCCATTGTTTTGATTCAAATTCAGTTCAATGGAAAAACAATGGAATTTGAATCAAAACAACAGAATTAGAATGAACAGAACTGAATTTGAATCAAAACAATGGAATTTGAATGAAAACAACGGAATTAGAATGTACAGAACAGAGTGTGAATGAAAACAACTGATTAGAATGTACAGAAAAGAGTTTGAATGAAAACAACGGAATTAGAATGTACAGAACAGACTTTGAATGAAAACAACAGAATTAGAATATACAGAACAGAGTTTGAATGAAAAACGGAAGTAGAATGTACAAAACAGAGTTTGAATAAAAACAATGGAATTTGAATCAAAACAACAGAATAGAAATGTACAGAACAGAGTTTGAATGAAAAAAACAGAATTAGAATGTACAGAACAGAGTTTGAATGAAAACAACGGAATTAGAATGTACAGAACAGAGTTTGAATGAAAACAACGGAATTAGAATGTACAGAACAGACTTTGAATGAAAACAACAGAATTAGAATATACAGAATAGAGTTTGAATGAAAAACGGAAGTAGAATGTACAGAACAGAGTTTGAATGAAAACAACGGAATTAGAATGTACAGAACAGACTTTGAATGAAAACAACAGAATTAGAATATACAGAAAAGAGTTTGAATGAAAAACGGAAGTAGAATGTACAAAACAGAGTTTCAATAAAAACAATGGAATTTGAATCAAAACAACAGAATAGAAATGTACAGAACAGAGTTTGAATGAAAAAAACGGAATTAGAATGTACAAAACAGAGTTTGAATGAAAACAATGAAATTAGAATAAAAAAAACTGAATTGAAATGTACAGAACAGAGTTTGAATGACAACAACGGAATTAGAATGTATTAATAGTCCATTGTTTTCATTCAAATTCCATTGTTTTGATTCAAATTCAGTTCAATGGAAAAACAATGGAATTTGAATCAAAACAACAGAATTAGAATGAACAGAACTGAATTTGAATCAAAATAATGGAATTTGAATGAAAACAACGGAATTAGAATGTACAGAACAGAGTGTGAATGAAAACAACTGATTAGAATGTACAGAAAAGAGTTTGAATGAAAACAACGGAATTAGAATGTACAGAACAGACTTTGAATGAAAACAACAGAATTAGAATATACAGAACAGAGTTTGAATGAAAAACGGAAGTAGAATGTACAAAACAGAGTTTCAATAAAAACAATGGAATTTGAATCAAAACAACAGAATAGAAATGTACAGAACAGAGTTTGAATGAAAAAACAGAATTAGAATGTAAACAACAGAGTTTGAATGAAAACAACGGAATTAGAATGTACAGAACAGACTTTGAATGAAAACAACAGAATTAGAATATACAGAAAAGAGTTTGAATGAAAAACGGAAGTAGAATGTACAAAACAGAGTTTGAATAAAAACAATGGAATTTGAATCAAAACAACAGAATAGAAATGTACAGAACAGAGTTTGAATGAAAAAAACGGAATTAGAATGTACAGAATAGAGTTTGAATGAAAACAACGGAATTAGAATGTACAGAACAGACTTTGAATGAAAACAACAGAATTAGAATATACAGAACAGAGTTTGAATGAAAACAACAGAATTAGAATGTACAGAACAGAGTTTGAATGAAAACAACAGAATAGAAATGTACAGAACAGAGTTTGAATGAAAAAAACGGAATTAGAATGTACAGAACAGAGTTTGAATGAAAAAAACAGAATTAGAATGTACAGAACAGAGTTTGAATGAAAACAATGGAATTAGAATAAAAAAAACTGAATTGAAATGTACAGAACAGAGTTTGAATGACAACAACGGAATTAGAATGTATTAATAGTCCATTGTTTTCATTCTAATTCTGTTGTTTTCATTCAAATTCCATTGTTTTGATTCAAATTCAGTTCAATGGAAAAACAATGGAATTTGAATCAAAACAACAGAATTAGAATGAACAGAACTGAATTTGAATCAAAACAATGGAATTTGAATGAAAACAACAGAATTAGAATGTACAGAACAGAATTTGAATGAAAACAACAGAATTAGAATGTACAGAACAGACTTTGAATGAAAACAACGGAATTAAAATGTACAGAACAGACTTTGAATGAAAACAACAGAATTAGAATATACAGAAAAGAGTTTGAATGAAAAACGGAAGTAGAATGTACAAAACAGAGTTTCAATAAAAACAATGGAATTTGAATCAAAACAACAGAATAGAAATGTACAGAACAGAGTTTGAATGAAAAAAACGGAATTAGAATGTACAAAACAGAGTTTGAATGAAAACAACGGAATTAGAATAAAAAAAACAGAATTGAAATGTACAGAACAGAGTTTGAATGAAAACAACGGAATTAGAATGTACAGAACAGAGTTTGAATGAAAACAACGGAACTAAAATGTACAGAACAGAGTTTGAATGAAAACAACGGAATTAGAATGTAGAGAACAGAATTTGAAAGAAAACAATGGAATTTAAATCAAAACAACAGAATTGAAATGTACAGAACAGAGTTTGAATGTAAACAACGGAATTAGAATGTACAGAACAGACTTTGAATGAAAACAACAGAATTAGAATGAACAGAACTGAATTTGAATCAAAACAATGGAATTTGAATGAAAACAACGGAATTAGAATGTACAGAACAGAGTTTGAATGAAAACAACGGAATTAGAATGTAGAGAACAGAATTTGAAAGAAAACAATGGAATTTGAATCAAAACAACAGAATTGAAATGTACAGAACAGAGTTTGAATGTAAACAACGGAATTAGAATGTACAGAACAGACTTTGAATGAAAACAACAGAATTAGAATGAACAGAACTGAATTTAAATCAAAACAACGGAATTAGAATGTAGAGAACAGAATTTGAAAGAAAACAACAGAATTAGAATATACAGAACAGAGTTTGAATGAAAAACGGAAGTAGAATGTACAAAACAGAGTTTGAATAAAAACAATGGAATTTGAATCAAAACAACAGAATACAAATGTACAGAACAGAGTTTGAATGAAAAAAACGGAATTAGAATAAAAAAAACTGAATTGAAATGTACAGAACAGAGTTTGAATGACAACAACGGAATTAGAATGTATTAATAGTCCATTGTTTTCATTCAAATTCCATTGTTTTGATTCAAATTCAGTTCAATGGAAAAACAATGGAATTTGAATCAAAACAACAGAATTAGAATGAACAGAACTGAATTTGAATCAAAACAATGGAATTTGAATGAAAACAACGGAATTAGAATGTACAGAACAGAGTGTGAATGAAAACAACTGATTAGAATGTACAGAAAAGAGTTTGAATGAAAACAACGGAATTAGAATGTACAGAACAGACTTTGAATGAAAACAACAGAATTAGAATATACAGAACAGAGTTTGAATGAAAAACGGAAGTAGAATGTACAAAACAGAGTTTGAATAAAAACAATGGAATTTGAATCAAAACAACAGAATAGAAATGTACAGAACAGAGTTTGAATGAAAAAAACAGAATTAGAATGTACAGAACAGAGTTTGAATGAAAACAACGGAATTAGAATGTACAGAACAGAGTTTGAATGAAAACAACGGAATTAGAATGTACAGAACAGACTTTGAATGAAAACAACAGAATTAGAATATACAGAATAGAGTTTGAATGAAAAACGGAAGTAGAATGTACAGAACAGAGTTTGAATGAAAACAACGGAATTAGAATGTACAGAACAGACTTTGAATGAAAACAACAGAATTAGAATATACAGAACAGAGTTTGAATGAAAAACGGAAGTAGAATGTACAAAACAGAGTTTCAATAAAAACAATGGAATTTGAATCAAAACAACAGAATAGAAATGTACAGAACAGAGTTTGAATGAAAAAAACGGAATTAGAATGTACAAAACAGAGTTTGAATGAAAACAATGAAATTAGAATGTATTAATAGTCCATTGTTTTCATTCAAATTCCATTGTTTTGATTCAAATTCAGTTCAATGGAAAAACAATGGAATTTGAATCAAAACAACAGAATTAGAATGAACAGAACTGAATTTGAATCAAAATAATGGAATTTGAATGAAAACAACGGAATTAGAATGTACAGAACGGAGTGAGAATGAAAACAACTGATTAGAATGTACAGAAAAGAGTTTGAATGAAAACAACGGAATTAGAATGTACAGAACAGACTTTGAATGAAAACAACAGAATTAGAATATACAGAACAGAGTTTGAATGAAAAACGGAAGTAGAATGTACAAAACAGAGTTTCAATAAAAACAATGGAATTTGAATCAAAACAACAGAATAGAAATGTACAGAACAGAGTTTGAATGAAAAAACAGAATTAGAATGTACAGAACAGAGTTTGAATGAAAAAACAGAATTAGAATGTACAGAACAGAGTTTGAATGAAAACAACGGAATTAGAATGTACAGAACAGAGTTTGAATGAAAACAACGGAATTAGAATGTACAGAACAGACTTTGAATGAAAACAACAGAATTAGAATATACAGAATAGAGTTTGAATGAAAAACGGAAGTAGAATGTACAGAACAGAGTTTGAATGAAAACAACGGAATTAGAATGTACAGAACAGACTTTGAATGAAAACAACAGAATTAGAATATACAGAAAAGAGTTTGAATGAAAAACGGAAGTAGAATGTACAAAACAGAGTTTGAATAAAAACAATGGAATTTGAATCAAAACAACAGAATAGAAATGTACAGAACAGAGTTTGAATGAAAAAAACGGAATTAGAATGTACAGAATAGAGTTTGAATGAAAACAACGGAATTAGAATGTACAGAACAGACTTTGAATGAAAACAACAGAATTAGAATATACAGAACAGAGTTTGAATGAAAACAACAGAATTAGAATGTACAGAACAGAGTTTGAATGAAAACAACAGAATAGAAATGTACAGAACAGAGTTTGAATGAAAAAAACGGAATTAGAATGTACAGAACAGAGTTTGAATGAAAAAAACAGAATTAGAATGTACAGAACAGAGTTTGAATGAAAACAACGGAATTAGAATGTACAGAATAGAGTTTGAATGAAAAAAAAACGGAATTAGAATGTACAGAACAGAGTTTGAATGAAAAAAAAACGGAATTAGAATGTACAGAACAGAGTTTGAATGAAAACAACGGAATTAGAATGTACAGAACAGAGTTTGAATGAAAACAACAGAATTAGAATAAAAAAAACAGAATTGAAATGTACAGAACAGAGTTTGAATGAAAACAACGGAATTAGAATGTACAGAATAGAGTTTGAATGAAAACAACAGAATTAGAATGAACAGAACTGAATTTGAATCAAAACAATGGAATTTGAATGAAAACAACGGAATTAGAATGTACAGAACAGAATTTGAATGAAAACAACAGAATTTGAATGTACAGAACAGAGTTTGAATGAAAACAACAGAATTAGAATGTACAGAACAGAGTTTGAATGAAAACAACGGAACTAAAATGTACAGAACAGAGTTTGAATGAAAACAACGTAATTAGAATGTAGAGAACAGAATTTGAAAGAAAACAATGGAATTTGAATCAAAACAACAGAATTGAAATGTACAGAACAGAGTTTGAATGTAAACAACGGAATTAGAATGTACAGAACAGACTTTGAATGAAAACAACAGAATTAGAATGAACAGAACTGAATTTGAATCAAAACAATGGAATTTGAATGAAAACAACGGAATTAGAATGTACAGAACAGAATTTGAATGAAAACAACAGAATTTGAATGTACAGAACAGAGTTTGAATGAAAACAACAGAATTAGAATGTACAGAACAGAGTTTGAATGAAAACAACGGAACTAAAATGTACAGAACAGAGTTTGAATGAAAACAACGGAATTAGAATGTAGAGAACAGAATTTGAAAGAAAACAACAGAATTAGAATATACAGAACAGAGTTTGAATGAAAAACGGAAGTAGAATGTACAAAACAGAGTTTGAATAAAAACAATGGAATTTGAATCAAAACAACAGAATAGAAATGTACAGAACAGAGTTTGAATGAAAAAAACGGAATTAGAATAAAAAAAACTGAATTGAAATGTACAGAACAGAGTTTGAATGACAACAACGGAATTAGAATGTATTAATAGTCCATTGTTTTCATTCAAATTCCATTGTTTTGATTCAAATTCAGTTCAATGGAAAAACAATGGAATTTGAATCAAAACAACAGAATTAGAATGAACAGAACTGAATTTGAATCAAAACAATGGAATTTGAATGAAAACAACGGAATTAGAATGTACAGAACAGAGTGTGAATGAAAACAACTGATTAGAATGTACAGAAAAGAGTTTGAATGAAAACAACGGAATTAGAATGTACAGAACAGACTTTGAATGAAAACAACAGAATTAGAATATACAGAACAGAGTTTGAATGAAAAACGGAAGTAGAATGTACAAAACAGAGTTTCAATAAAAACAATGGAATTTGAATCAAAACAACAGAATAGAAATGTACAGAACAGAGTTTGAATGAAAAAAACAGAATTAGAATGTACAGAACAGAGTTTGAATGAAAACAACGGAATTAGAATGTACAGAACAGAGTTTGAATGAAAACAACGGAATTAGAATGTACAGAACAGACTTTGAATGAAAACAACAGAATTAGAATGTACAGAACAGACTTTGAATGAAAACAACAGAATTAGAATATACAGAAAAGAGTTTGAATGAAAAACGGAAGTAGAATGTACAAAACAGAGTTTCAATAAAAACAATGGAATTTGAATCAAAACAACAGAATAGAAATGTACAGAACAGAGTTTGAATGAAAAAAACGGAATTAGAATGTACAAAACAGAGTTTGAATGAAAACAATGAAATTAGAATAAAAAAAACTGAATTGAAATGTACAGAACAGAGTTTGAATGACAACAACGGAATTAGAATGTATTAATAGTCCATTGTTTTCATTCAAATTCCATTGTTTTGATTCAAATTCAGTTCAATGGAAAAACAATGGAATTTGAATCAAAACAACAGAATTAGAATGAACAGAACTGAATTTGAATCAAAATAATGGAATTTGAATGAAAACAACGGAATTAGAATGTACAGAACAGAGTGTGAATGAAAACAACTGATTAGAATGTACAGAAAAGAGTTTGAATGAAAACAACGGAATTAGAATGTACAGAACAGACTTTGAATGAAAACAACAGAATTAGAATATACAGAACAGAGTTTGAATGAAAAACGGAAGTAGAATGTACAAAACAGAGTTTCAATAAAAACAATGGAATTTGAATCAAAACAACAGAATAGAAATGTACAGAACAGAGTTTGAATGAAAAAACAGAATTAGAATGTAAACAACAGAGTTTGAATGAAAACAACGGAATTAGAATGTACAGAACAGACTTTGAATGAAAACAACAGAATTAGAATATACAGAAAAGAGTTTGAATGAAAAACGGAAGTAGAATGTACAAAACAGAGTTTGAATAAAAACAATGGAATTTGAATCAAAACAACAGAATAGAAATGTACAGAACAGAGTTTGAATGAAAAAAACGGAATTAGAATGTACAGAATAGAGTTTGAATGAAAACAACGGAATTAGAATGTACAGAACAGACTTTGAATGAAAACAACAGAATTAGAATATACAGAACAGAGTTTGAATGAAAACAACAGAATTAGAATGTACAGAACAGAGTTTGAATGAAAACAACAGAATAGAAATGTACAGAACAGAGTTTGAATGAAAAAAACGGAATTAGAATGTACAGAACAGAGTTTGAATGAAAAAAACAGAATTAGAATGTACAGAACAGAGTTTGAATGAAAACAATGGAATTAGAATAAAAAAAACTGAATTGAAATGTACAGAACAGAGTTTGAATGACAACAACGGAATTAGAATGTATTAATAGTCCATTGTTTTCATTCTAATTCTGTTGTTTTCATTCAAATTCCATTGTTTTGATTCAAATTCAGTTCAATGGAAAAACAATGGAATTTGAATCAAAACAACAGAATTAGAATGAACAGAACTGAATTTGAATCAAAACAATGGAATTTGAATGAAAACAACAGAATTAGAATGTACAGAACAGAATTTGAATGAAAACAACAGAATTAGAATGTACAGAACAGACTTTGAATGAAAACAACGGAATTAAAATGTACAGAACAGACTTTGAATGAAAACAACAGAATTAGAATATACAGAAAAGAGTTTGAATGAAAAACGGAAGTAGAATGTACAAAACAGAGTTTCAATAAAAACAATGGAATTTGAATCAAAACAACAGAATAGAAATGTACAGAACAGAGTTTGAATGAAAAAAACGGAATTAGAATGTACAAAACAGAGTTTGAATGAAAACAACGGAATTAGAATGTACAGAACAGAGTTTGAATGAAAACAACGGAACTAAAATGTACAGAACAGAGTTTGAATGAAAACAACGGAATTAGAATGTAGAGAACAGAATTTGAAAGAAAACAATGGAATTTAAATCAAAACAACAGAATTGAAATGTACAGAACAGAGTTTGAATGTAAACAACGGAATTAGAATGTACAGAACAGACTTTGAATGAAAACAACAGAATTAGAATGAACAGAACTGAATTTGAATCAAAACAATGGAATTTGAATGAAAACAACGGAATTAGAATGTACAGAACAGAATTTGAATGAAAACAACAGAATTTGAATGTACAGAACAGAGTTTGAATGAAAACAACAGAATTAGAATGTACAGAACAGAGTTTGAATGAAAACAACGGAACTAAAATGTACAGAACAGAGTTTGAATGAAAACAACGGAATTAGAATGTAGAGAACAGAATTTGAAAGAAAACAACAGAATTAGAATATACAGAACAGAGTTTGAATGAAAAACGGAAGTAGAATGTACAAAACAGAGTTTGAATAAAAACAATGGAATTTGAATCAAAACAACAGAATAGAAATGTACAGAACAGAGTTTGAATGAAAAAAACGGAATTAGAATAAAAAAAACTGAATTGAAATGTACAGAACAGAGTTTGAATGACAACAACGGAATTAGAATGTATTAATAGTCCATTGTTTTCATTCAAATTCCATTGTTTTGATTCAAATTCAGTTCAATGGAAAAACAATGGAATTTGAATCAAAACAACAGAATTAGAATGAACAGAACTGAATTTGAATCAAAACAATGGAATTTGAATGAAAACAACGGAATTAGAATGTACAGAACAGAGTGTGAATGAAAACAACTGATTAGAATGTACAGAAAAGAGTTTGAATGAAAACAACGGAATTAGAATGTACAGAACAGACTTTGAATGAAAACAACAGAATTAGAATATACAGAACAGAGTTTGAATGAAAAACGGAAGTAGAATGTACAAAACAGAGTTTGAATAAAAACAATGGAATTTGAATCAAAACAACAGAATAGAAATGTACAGAACAGAGTTTGAATGAAAAAAACAGAATTAGAATGTACAAAACAGAGTTTGAATGAAAACAACGGAATTAGAATGTACAGAACAGAGTTTGAATGAAAACAACGGAATTAGAATGTACAGAACAGACTTTGAATGAAAACAACAGAATTAGAATATACAGAATAGAGTTTGAATGAAAAACGGAAGTAGAATGTACAGAACAGAGTTTGAATGAAAACAACGGAATTAGAATGTACAGAACAGACTTTGAATGAAAACAACAGAATTAGAATATACAGAACAGAGTTTGAATGAAAAACGGAAGTAGAATGTACAAAACAGAGTTTCAATAAAAACAATGGAATTTGAATCAAAACAACAGAATAGAAATGTACAGAACAGAGTTTGAATGAAAAAAACGGAATTAGAATGTACAAAACAGAGTTTGAATGAAAACAATGAAATTAGAATTAAAAAAACTGAATTGAAATGTACAGAACAGAGTTTGAATGACAACAACGGAATTAGAATGTATTAATAGTCCATTGTTTTCATTCAAATTCCATTGTTTTGATTCAAATTCAGTTCAATGGAAAAACAATGGAATTTGAATCAAAACAACAGAATTAGAATGAACAGAACTGAATTTGAATCAAAATAATGGAATTTGAATGAAAACAACGGAATTAGAATGTACAGAACAGAGTGTGAATGAAAACAACTGATTAGAATGTACAGAAAAGAGTTTGAATGAAAACAACGGAATTAGAATGTACAGAACAGACTTTGAATGAAAACAACAGAATTAGAATATACAGAACAGAGTTTGAATGAAAAACGGAAGTAGAATGTACAAAACAGAGTTTCAATAAAAACAATGGAATTTGAATCAAAACAACAGAATAGAAATGTACAGAACAGAGTTTGAATGAAAAAACAGAATTAGAATGTACAGAACAGAGTTTGAATGAAAACAACGGAATTAGAATGTACAGAACAGAGTTTGAATGAAAACAACGGAATTAGAATGTACAGAACAGACTTTGAATGAAAACAACAGAATTAGAATATACAGAATAGAGTTTGAATGAAAAACGGAAGTAGAATGTACAGAACAGAGTTTGAATGAAAACAACGGAATTAGAATGTACAGAACAGACTTTGAATGAAAACAACAGAATTAGAATATACAGAAAAGAGTTTGAATGAAAAACGGAAGTAGAATGTACAAAACAGAGTTTGAATAAAAACAATGGAATTTGAATCAAAACAACAGAATAGAAATGTACAGAACAGAGTTTGAATGAAAAAAACGGAATTAGAATGTACAGAATAGAGTTTGAATGAAAACAACGGAATTAGAATGTACAGAACAGACTTTGAATGAAAACAACAGAATTAGAATATACAGAACAGAGTTTGAATGAAAACAACAGAATTAGAATGTACAGAACAGAGTTTGAATGAAAACAACAGAATAGAAATGTACAGAACAGAGTTTGAATGAAAACAATGGAATTAGAATAAAAAAAACTGAATTGAAATGTACAGAACAGAGTTTGAATGACAACAACGGAATTAGAATGTATTAATAGTCCATTGTTTTCATTCTAATTCTGTTGTTTTCATTCAAATTCCATTGTTTTGATTCAAATTCAGTTCAATGGAAAAACAATGGAATTTGAATCAAAACAACAGAATTAGAATGAACAGAACTGAATTTGAATCAAAACAATGGAATTTGAATGAAAACAACGGAATTAGAATGTACAGAACAGAATTTGAATGAAAACAACAGAATTAGAATGTACAGAACAGACTTTGAATGAAAACAACGGAATTAAAATGTACAGAACAGACTTTGAATGAAAACAACAGAATTAGAATATACAGAAAAGAGTTTGAATGAAAAACGGAAGTAGAATGTACAAAACAGAGTTTCAATAAAAACAATGGAATTTGAATCAAAACAACAGAATAGAAATGTACAGAACAGAGTTTGAATGAAAAAAACGGAATTAGAATGTACAAAACAGAGTTTGAATGAAAACAACGGAATTAGAATAAAAAAAACAGAATTGAAATGTACAGAACAGAGTTTGAATGAAAACAACGGAATTAGAATGTACAGAACAGAGTTTGAATGAAAACAACGGAATTAGAATGTACAGAACAGACTTTGAATGAAAACAACAGAATTAGAATATACAGAAAAGAGTTTGAATGAAAAACGGAAGTAGAATGAAAACAATGGAAAACAATGAAAACTATATACCCCCCGACGCTAATGCTAGGTTGGCCATGAAAGAACTTTCTGCAGCCATTAACAAACACCAGAATAAACACCCCGAGGCTGCTTTTATTGTTGCTGGTGACTTCAACCACACCAACTTAAAGACAGTCCTCCCCAGATTCCACCAACATGTCTCCTGCCACACCAGAGGAGACAAGACTTTAGACCATGTGTATTCCAACCTGGCTGGAGCCTACAAAGCCACACCCCTCCCCCACATTGGACAATCGGACCATCTCTCCCTGTTCCTCACACCTCGGTATTCACCACTCATCCAACGTGTGAAACCTGCTGTGAGGACAATTAAAGTGTGGCCAGAGGGGACAGACGCAGTGCTCCAGGACAGATTTAAAAACACAGACTGGAATATGTTCACCCACACAGACCTGGACCAGTATGCCTCATCTGTACTGGATTACATCTCCAAAACCACAGACAGTGTCACCACCCAGAAACAGATCACCATGTACCCCAACCAGAAGCCTTGGATGAACCGGGATGTTCGTCTCCTCCTGAAGGCCCGCAACACTGCCTTTAGGTCAGGAGATGCACACGCCTACAGTACAGCCAGGGCTAATCTAAAGAAGGGCATCAAAAAAGCCAAACACCATTACAAAAAGAAGGTAGAAGAACACTTCTCCAACTCCAACCCCCGACGCATGTGGCAAGGACTCCAGACCATCACAGACTACAGGACCACCAAACCCTCCCCCGCATCCTCTGATGTCTCCTTCCTCAACGAGCTCAACAACTTTTATGCTCGTTTTGAGCGAGGGAACCCCACAACCACAACCAAAGCAGACATGACGCCAGACCACCAACCTATGACTCTCTCCCCCACCGATGTAGGAGCGGTGCTGAGCAGGATCAATGTCCACAAGGCTGTAGGCCCTGATGGCATCCCCGGGCGTGTTCTCAGAGCGTGTTCTGGGGAGCTTGCAGGAGTGCTCACAGACATATTCAATCTGTCCTTGGCCCACGCTGTGGTACCGGCCTGCTTCAAATCCACCTCCATCGTCCCGATACCCAAAAACTCCAACCCATCTTGCCTCAATGATTACCGCCCAGTAGCACTCACCCCCATCATCACTAAGTGCTTAGAGCGACTGGTCCTAGCACACTTCAAATCCTGTCTCCCCCCCACCCTGGACCCCCACCAATTCGCATACCGCCGGAACAGGAGCACAGAGGATGCAGTCTCCATCGCAATGCACTTTGTCCTCTCACACCTGGACAACAACAACACCTACGCCAGAATGCTGTTTATAGACTTCAGTTCAGCATTCAATACAATCCACCCCTCACAACTCATCAGGAAACTGACAGACCTGGGTATCAGTTCCCTCATCTGCAAATGGTTACTGGACTTCCTGACCAACCGCCCCCAACATGTCCGGCTGGATAACCGCTGCTCATCTACCATCACAATGAACACCGGTGTACCACAAGGCTGTGTGATGAGCCCTTTCCTCTACTCCCTCTTCACCCACGACTGCAGACCTGCTGATGGTTCCAACACCATCATTAAGTTTGCAGATGACACCACGGTGATTGGCCTCATCAGTGACAACGATGAGGCCGCCTACAGGGAGGAGGTGGATCGTCTGGCTGAGTGGTGCGACAGAAACAACCTGCTGCTTAACACCGAGAAGACCAAGGAGCTCATCGTGGACTACAGGAGGAATGCTGACCCACATCCACCCATCCACATTAAGGGGACGGCTGTGGAGCGTGTGAGCAGCTTCAAGTTCCTGGGAGTCCACATCTCCGAGGATCTCACCTGGACGACCAACTGCTCCAAGCTGGTCAAGAAGGCTCACCAGCGCCTCTTCTTCTTGAGGACTCTGAGGAAGAACCACCTGTCCTCAGACATCCTGGTGAACTTCTATCGCTGCACCATCGAGAGCATCCTGACCAACTGTATAACAGTCTGGTACGGGAACTGCTCTGCCTCGGACCGGAAGGCGTTGCAGAGGGTCGTGAAAACTGCCCAGCGCATCGCCGGAGCACCACTTCCTGCCATAAAAGACATCTACAGGAAGCGGTGTCTGAAAAGGGCTGGGAAAATCATCAAAGACCCCAGTCACCCATCACATGGACTCTTCACCCTCCTGCCCTCTGGGAGGCGCCACAGGAGCCTCCGGACTAAGACCACCAGGTACCGGAACAGCTTCTTCCCCACAGCTGTCAGACTCCTGAACTCTGCCTCCTGACATCTGACCCACGTTAAACTCATGGACTGAACATACACACACCCACAATGGACAACTGTACCCTCAAACACAATAATAACATGGACTGAACCACCACTCACAACCACTAGCACTTTATATAGCCTCTGTAGAAACTATCTAATTCCGAACATTCCGGAACCTTGGTGCATTCCGGAACTCTGAACATTCCGGAATTCCGAACATTCCGGAACCTTGGTGCATTCCGGAACCTTGGTGCATTCCGGAACTCTGAACATTCCGGAATTCCGAACATTCCGGAACCTTGGTGCATTCCGGAACTCTGAACATTCCGGAATTCCGAACATTCCGGAACCTTGGTGCATTCCGGAACTCTGAACATTCCGGAATTCCGAACATTCCGGAACCTTGGTGCATTCCGGAACCTTGGTGCATTCCGGAACGCTGAACATTCCGGAACCTTGGTGCATTCCGGAACCTTGGTGCATTCCGGAACTCTGAACATTCCGGAATTCCGAACATTCCGGAACCTTGGTGCATTCCGGAACTCTGAACATTCCGGAACCTTGGTGCATTCCGGAACCTTGGTGCATTCCGGAACTCTGAACATTCCGGAATTCTGAACATTCCGGAACCTTGGTGCATTCCGGAACTCTGAACATTCCGGAACCTTGGTGCATTCCGGAATTCTGAACATTCCGGAATTCCGAACATTCCGGAACCTTGGTGCATTCCGGAACTCTGAACATTCCGGAATTCCGAACATTTCGGAACCTTGGTGCATTCCGGAACCTTGGTGCATTCCGGAACTCTGAACATTCCGGAACCTTGGTGCATTCCGGAACCTTGGTGCATTCCGGAACTCTGAACATTCCGGAACCTTTGTGCATTCCGGAACTCTGAACATTCCGGAATTCCGAACATTCCGAAACCTTGGTGCATTCCGGAACTCTGAACATTCCGGAATTCCGAAAATTCCGGAACCTTGCTGCATTCCGGAACTCTGAATTCCGGAACCTTGGTGCAATCCGGAACTCCGAACATTCCGGAACTCTGAACATTCCGGAATTCCGAACATTCCGGAACCTTGGTGCATTCCGGAACTCTGAACATTCCGGAACTCTGAGCATTCCGGAACCTTTGTGCATTCCGGAACCTTGGTGCATTCCGGAACTCTGAACATTCCGGAATTCCGAACATTCCGGAACCTTGGTGCATTCCGGAACTCTGAACATTCCGGAATTCCGAACATTCCGGAACCTTGGTGCATTCCGGAACCTTGGTGCATTCCGGAACTCTGAACATTCCGGAACCTTGGTGCATTCCGAAACCTTGGTGCATTCCGGAACTCTGAACATTCCGGAACCTTTGTGCATTCCGGAACTCTGAACATTCCGGAACCTTGGTGCATTCCGGAAATCTGAACATTCCGGAATTCCGAACATTCCGAAACCTAGGTGCATTCCGGAACTCTGAACATTCCGGAACTCTGAACATTCCGGAATTCCGAACATTCCGGAACCTTGGTGCATTCCGGAACTCTGAACATTCTGGAATTCCGAACATTCCAGAACCTTGGTGCATTCCGGAACTCTGAACATTCCGGAACTCTGAACATTCCGGAATTCCGAACATTCCGGAACCTTTGTGCATTCCGGAACTCTGAACATTCCGGAACCTTGGTGCATTCCGGAAATCTGAACATTCCGGAATTCCGAACATTCCGAAACCTTGGTGCATTCCGGAACTCTGAACATTCCGGAACTCTGAACATTCCGGAATTCCGAACATTCCGGAACCTTGGTGCATTCCGGAACTCTGAACATTCTGGAATTCCGAACATTCCAGAACCTTGGTGCATTCCGGAACTCTGAACATTCCGGAATTCCGAACATTCCGGAACCTTGGTGCATTCCGGAACCTTGGTGCATTCCGGAACTCTGAACATTCCGGAACTTTGGTGCATTCCGGAACTCTGAACATTCCGGAACATTGGTGCATTCCGGAACCTTGGTGCATTCCGGAACTCTGAACATTCCGGAATTCCGAACATTCCGGAACCTTGGTGCATTCCGGAACTCTGAACATTCCGGAACTCTGAACATTCCGGAATTCCGAACATTCCGGAACCTTGCTGCATTCCGGAACTCTGAACATTCCGGAACCTTGGTACATTCCGGAATTCTGAACATTCCGGAACCTTGGTGCATTCCGGAACCTTGGTACATTCCGGAATTCCGAACATTCCGGAACCTTGGTGCATTCCGGAACTCTGAACATTCCGGAACTCTGAACATTCCGGAATTCCGAACATTCCGGAACCTTGGTGCATTCCGGAACTCTGAACATTCCATAACCTTTGTGCATTCCGGAACTCTGAACATTCCGGAACCTTGGTGCATTCCGGAACCTTGGTGCATTCCGGAACTCTGAACATTCCGGAATTCCGAACATTCCGATATTCCGAACATTCCGGAATTCCGAACATTCCGGAACCTTGGTGCATTCCGGAACTCTGAACATTCCGGAACTCTGAACATTCCGGAATTCCGAACATTCCGGAACTCTGAACATTCCGGAACCTTGGTGCATTCCGGAACTCTGAACATTCCGGAACCTTTGTGCATTCCGGAACTCTGAACATTCCGGAACCTTGGTGCATTCCGGAACATTGGTGCATTCCGGAACTCTGAACATTCCGGAACCTTTGTGCATTCCGGAACTCTGAACATTCCGGAACCTTGGTGCATTCCGGAACATTGGTGCATTCCGGAACTCTGAACATTCCGGAACCTTGGTACATTCCGGAATTCCGAACATTCCGGAACCTTGGTGGATTCCGGAACTCTGAACATTCCGGAATTCCAAACATTCCGGAACCTTGGTGCAATCCGGAACTCTGAATTCCGGAACCTTTGTGCATTCCGGAACCTTGGTGCATTCCGGAACTCTGAACATTCCGGAACCTTGGTACATTCCGGAATTCCGAACATTCCCGAACCTTGGTGCATTCCGGAATTTTGAACATTCCGGAACCTTGGTGCATTCCGGAACCTTGGTGCATTCCGGAACTCTGAACATTCCGGAACTCTGAACATTCCGGAACTCTGAACATTCCGGAACCTTGGTGCATTCCGGAATTCTGAACATTCCGGAACCTTGGAACATTCCGGAATTTTGAACATTCCGGAACCTTGGTGCATTCCGGAACCTTGGTGCATTCCGGAACTCTGAACATTCCGGAACTCTGAACATTCCGGAACTCTGAACATTCCGGAACCTTGGTGCATTCCGGAATTCTGAACATTCCGGAACCTTGGTGCATTCCGGAACCTTGGTGCATTCCGGAACTCTGAACATTCCGGAACTCTGAACATTCCGGAACCTTGGTGCATTCCGGCACTCTGAACTTTCCGGAACCTTGGTACATTCCGGAATTCCGAACATTCCGGAACCTTGGTACATTCCGGAATTCCGAACATTCCGGAACCTTGGTGCATTCCGGCACTCTGAACTTTCCGGAACCTTGGTGCATTCCGGAACCTTGGTGCATTCCGGAACTCTGAACATTCCGGAACCTTGGTAGATTCCGGAATTCCGAACATTCCGGAACCTTGGTGCATTCCGGAATTCCGAACATTCCGGAACTCTGAACATTCCGGAACCTTTGTGCATTCCGGAACCTTGGTGCATTCCGGAACTCTTAACATTCCGGAACCTTGGTGCATTCCGGAACTCTGAACATTCCGGAATTCCGAACATTCCGGAACCTTGGTGCATTCCGGAACTCTGAACATTCCGGAACTATGAACATTCCGGAATTCCAGACATTCCGGAACCTTGGTGCATTCCGGAACCCTGAACATTCCGGAACCTTGGTACATTCCGGAATTCCGAACATTCCGGAACCTTGGTGCATTCCGGAACTCTGAACATTCCGGAACCTTGGTGCATTCCGGAACTCTGAACATTCCGGAACTCTGAACATTCCGGAATTCCGAACATTCCGGAACCTTGGTGCATTCCGGAACTCTGAACATTCCGGAACCTTGGTGCATTCCGGAACCTTGGTGCATTCCGGAACTCTGAACATTCCGGAACTCTGAACATTCCGGAATTCCGAACATTCCGGAACCTTGGTGCATTCCGGAACTCTGAACATTCCGGAACTATGAACATTCCGGAATTCCAAACATTCCGGAACCTTGGTGCATTCCGGAACCCTGAACATTCCGGAACCTTGGTACATTCCGGAATTCCGAACATTCCGGAACCTTGGTGCATTCCGGAACTCCGAACATTCCGGAACCTTTGTGCATTCCGGAACTCTGAACATTCCGGAACCTTGGTGCATTCCGGAACTCTGAACATTCCGGAACCTTGGTGCATTCCGGAACCTTGGTGCATTCCGGAACTCTGAACATTCCGGAACCTTTGTGCATTCTGGAACTCTGAACATTCCGGAACCTTGGTGCATTCCGGAACTCTGAACATTCCGGAATTCCGAACATTCCGGAACCTTGGTGCATTCCGGAACTCTGAACATTCCGGAACTCTGAACATTCCGGAATTCCGAACATTCCGGAACCTTGGTGCATTCCGGAACTCTGAACATTCCATAACCTTTGTGCATTCCGGAACTCTGAACATTCCGGAACCTTGGTGCATTCCGGAACCTTGGTGCATTCCGGAACTCTGAACATTCCGGAATTCCGAACATTCCGGAATTCCGAACATTCCGGAATTCCGAACATTCCGGAATTCCGAACATTCCGGAACCTTGGTGCATTCCGGAACTCTGAACATTCCGGAATTCCGAACATTCCGGAACCTTGGTGCATTCCGGAACTCTGAACATTCCGGAACCTTGGTGCATTCCGGAACCTTGGTGCATTCCGGAACTCTGAACATTCCGGAACCTTTGTGCATTCCGGAACTCTGAACATTCCGGAACCTTGGTGCATTCCGGAACTCTGAACATTCCGGAATTCCGAACATTCCGGAACCTTGGTGCATTCCGGAACTCTGAACATTCCGGAACTCTGAACATTCCGGAATTCCGAACATTCCGGAACCTTGGTGCATTCCGGAACTCTGAACATTCCATAACCTTTGTGCATTCCGGAACTCTGAACATTCCGGAACCTTGGTGCATTCCGGAACCTTGGTGCATTCCGGAACTCTGAACATTCCGGAATTCCGAACATTCCGGAATTCCGAACATTCCGGAATTCCGAACATTCCGGAACCTTGGTGCATTCCGGAACTCTGAACATTCCGGAACTCTGAACATTCCGGAACTCTGAACATTCCGGAATTCCGAACATTCCGGAACCTTGGTGCATTCCGGAACTCTGAACATTCCGGAATTCCGAACATTCCGGAACCTTGGTGCATTCCGGAACTCTGAACATTCCGGAACCTTGGTGCATTCCGGAACCTTGGTGCATTCCGGAACTCTGAACATTCCGGAACTCTGAACATTCCGGAATTCCGAACATTCCGGAACCTTGGTGCATTCCGGAACTCTGAACATTGCATAACCTTTGTGCATTCCGGAACTCTGAACATTCCGGAACCTTGGTGCATTCCGGAACCTTGGTGCATTCCGGAACTCTGAACATTCCGGAATTCCGAACATTCCGGAATTCCGAACATTCCGGAATTCCGAACATTCCGGAACCTTGGTGCATTCCGGAACTCTGAACATTCCGGAATTCCGAACATTCCGGAACTCTGAACATTCCGGAACCTTGGTGCATTCCGGAACTCTGAACATTCCGGAACCTTTGTGCATTCCGGAACTCTGAACATTCCGGAACCTTGGTGCATTCCGGAACATTGGTGCATTCCGGAACTCTGAACATTCCGGAACCTTTGTGCATTCCGGAACTCTGAACATTCCGGAACCTTGGTGCATTCCGGAACATTGGTGCATTCCGGAACTCTGAACATTCCGGAACCTTGGTACATTCCGGAATTCCGAACATTCCGGAACCTTGGTGCATTCCGGAACTCTTAACATTCCGGAACCTTGGTGCATTCCGGAACTCTGAACTTTCCGGAACTCTGAACATTCCGGAATTCCGAACATTCCGGAACCTTGGTGGATTCCGGAACTCTGAACATTCCGGAATTCCAAACATTCCGGAACCTTGGTGCATTCCGGAACTCTGAACATTTCGGAACGCGGAACATTCCGGAATTCCGAAAATTCCGGAACCTTGCTGCATTCCGGAACTCTGAATTCCGGAACCTTGGTGCAATCCGGAACTCTGAATTCCGGAACCTTTGTGCATTCCGGAACCTTGGTGCATTCCGGAACTCTGAACATTCCGGAACCTTGGTAGATTCCGGAATTCCGAACATTCCGGAACCTTGGTGCATTCCGGAATTCCGAACATTCCGGAACTCTGAACATTCCGGAACCTTTGTGCATTCCGGAACCTTGGTGCATTCCGGAACTCTTAACATTCCGGAACCTTGGTGCATTCCGGAACTCTGAACATTCCGGAATTCCGAACATTCCGGAACCTTGGTGCATTCCGGAATTCCGAACATTCCGGAACTCTGAACATTCCAGAACTCTGAACATTCCGGAATTCCGAACATTCCGGAACCTTGGTGCATTCCGGAATTCCGAACATTCCGGAACTCTGAACATTCCGGAACTCTGAACATTCCGGAACGCTGAACATTCCGGAACCTTGGTGCATTCCGGAACTCTGAACATTCCGGAACTCTGAACATTCCGGAATTCCGAACATTCCGGAACCTTGGTACATTCCGGAACTCTGAACATTTCGGAACGCTGAACATTCCGGAATTCCGAAAATTCCGGAACCTTGCTGCATTTCGGAACTCTGAATTCCGGAACCTTTGTGCATTCCGGAACCTTGGTGCATTCCGGAACTCTGAACATTCCGGAACCTTGGTACATTCCGGAATTCCGAACATTCCCGAACCTTGGTGCATTCCGGAACTCTGAACATTCCGGAACCTTGGAACATTCCGGAATTTTGAACATTCCGGAACCTTGGTGCATTCCGGAACCTTGGTGCATTCCGGAACTCTGAACATTCCGGAATTCCGAACATTCCGGAACCTTGGTGCATTCCGGAACTCTGAACATTCCAGAACTCTGAACATTCCGGAATTCCGAACATTCCGGAACCTTGGTGCATTCCGGAATTCCGAACATTCCCGAACCTTGGTGCATTCCGGAACTCTGAACATTCCGGAACCTTGGTGCATTCCGGAACTCTGAACATTCCAGAACTCTGAACATTCCGGAATTCCGAACATTCCGGAACCTTGGTGCATTCCGGAATTCCGAACATTCCCGAACCTTGGTGCATTCCGGAACTCTGAACATTCCGGAACCTTGGAACATTCCGGAATTTTGAACATTCCGGAACCTTGGTGCATTCCGGAACCTTGGTGCATTCCGGAACTCTGAACATTCCGGAATTCCGAACATTCCGGAACCTTGGTGCATTCCGGAACTCTAAACATTCCAGAACTCTGAACATTCCGGAACTCTGAACATTCCGGAACCTTGGTGCATTCCGGAATTCTGAACATTCCGGAACCTTGGTGCATTCCGGAACCTTGGTGCATTCCGGAACTCTGAACATTCCGGCACTCTGAACTTTCCGGAACCTTGGTACATTCCGGAATTCTGAACATTCCGGAACCTTGGTGCATTCCGGAACCTTGGTGCATTCCGGAACTCTGAACATTCCGGAACCTTGGTGCATTCCGGAATTCCGAACATTCCGGAACTCTGAACATTCCGGAATTCCGAACATTCCGGAACCTTGGTGCATTCCGGAACGCTGAACATTCCGGAATTCCGAACATTCCGGAACCTTGGTGCATTCAGGAACTCTGAACATTCCAGAACTCTGAACATTCCGGAATTCCGAACATTCCGGAACCTTGGTGCATTCCGGAATTCCGAACATTCCGGAACTCCGAACATTCCGGAACCGTGGTGCATTCCGGAACTCTGAACATTCTGGAATTCCGAACATTCCGGAACCTTGGTGCATTCCGGAACTCTGAACATTCCGGAACTCTGAACATTCCGGAACGTTGATGCATTCCGGAATTCCGAACATTCCGGAACCTTGGTGCATTCCCGAACTCTGAACATTCCGGAACCTTGGTACATTCCGGAATTCCGAACATTCCGGAACCTTGGTGCATTCCGGAACTCTGAACATTCCGGAATTCCGAACATTCCGGAACCTTGGTGCATTCCGGAACTCTGAACATTCCGGAACCTTGGTACATTCCGGAATTCCGAACATTCCGGAACCTTGGTGCATTCCGGAATTCCGAACATTCCGGAACCTTGGTGCATTCCGGAACTCTGAATTCCGGAACCTTGGTGCAATCCGGAACTCCGAACATTCCGGAACCTTGGTGCATTCCGGAACTCCAAACATTCCGGAACTCTGAACATTCCGGAATTCCGTACATTCCGGAACCTTGGTGCATTCCGGAACGCTGAACATTCCGGAACTCTGAACATTCCGGAATTCCGAACATTCCGGAACCTTGGTGGATTCCGGAACTCTGAACATTCCGGAATTCCAAACATTCCGGAACCTTGGTGCATTCCGGAACTCTGAATTCCGGAACCTTGGTGCAATCCGGAACTCTGAATTCCGGAACCTTGGTACATTCCGGAATTCCGAACATTCCCGAACCTTGGTGCATTCCGGAACTCTGAACATTCGGGAACCTTGGTGCATTCCGGAACTCTGACCATTCCGGAACTCTGAACATTCCGGAACCTTTGTGCATTCCGGAACCTTGGTGCATTCCGGAACTCTGAACATTCCGGAATTCCGAACATTCCGGAACCTTGGTGCATTCCGGAACCTTGGTGCATTCCGGAACTCTGAACATTCCGGAATTCTGAACATTCCGGAACCTTGGTACATTCCGGAATTCCGAACATTCCGGAACCTTGGTGCATTCCGGAACTCTGAACATTCCGGAACTCTGAACATTCCGGAATTCCGAACATTCCGGAACCTTGGTGCATTCCGGAACTCTGAACATTCCGGAACTCTGAACATTCCGGAATTCCGAACATTCCGGAACCTTGGTGCATTCCGGAACTCTGAACATTCCGGAACCTTGGTACATTCCGGAACTCTGAACATTCCGGAACCTTGATGCATTCCGGAATTCCGAACATTCCGGAACCTTGGTACATTCCGGAATTCCGAACATTCCGGAACCTTGGTGCATTCCGGAACTCTGAATTCCGGAACCTTGGTGCAATCCGGAACTCCGAACATTCCGGAACCTTGGTGCATTCCGGCACTCTGAACTTTCCGGAACCTTGGTACATTCCGGAATTCTGAACATTCCGGAACCTTGGTGCATTCCGGAACCTTGGTGCATTCCGGAACTCTGAACATTCCGGAACCTTGGTAGATTCCGGAATTCCGAACATTCCGGAACCTTGGTGCATTCCGGAATTCCGAACATTCCGGAACTCTGAACATTCCGGAACCTTTGTGCATTCCGGAACCTTGGTGCATTCCGGAACTCTTAACATTCCGGAACCTTGGTGCATTCCGGAACTCTGAACATTCCGGAATTCCGAACATTCCGGAACCTTGGTGCATTCCGGAATTCCGAACATTCCGGAACTCTGAACATTCCAGAACTCTGAACATTCCGGAATTCCGAACATTCCGGAACCTTGGTGCATTCCGGAATTCCGAACATTCCGGAACTCTGAACATTCCGGAACTCTGAACATTCCGGAACGCTGAACATTCCGGAACCTTGGTGCATTCCGGAACTCTGAACATTCCGGAACTCTGAACATTCCGGAATTCCGAACATTCCGGAACCTTGGTACATTCCGGAACTCTGAACATTTCGGAACGCTGAACATTCCGGAATTCCGAAAATTCCGGAACCTTGCTGCATTTCGGAACTCTGAATTCCGGAACCTTTGTGCATTCCGGAACCTTGGTGCATTCCGGAACTCTGAACATTCCGGAACCTTGGTACATTCCGGAATTCCGAACATTCCCGAACCTTGGTGCATTCCGGAACTCTGAACATTCCGGAACCTTGGAACATTCCGGAATTTTGAACATTCCGGAACCTTGGTGCATTCCGGAACCTTGGTGCATTCCGGAACTCTGAACATTCCGGAATTCCGAACATTCCGGAACCTTGGTGCATTCCGGAACTCTGAACATTCCAGAACTCTGAACATTCCGGAATTCCGAACATTCCGGAACCTTGGTGCATTCCGGAATTCCGAACATTCCCGAACCTTGGTGCATTCCGGAACTCTGAACATTCCGGAACCTTGGTGCATTCCGGAACTCTGAACATTCCAGAACTCTGAACATTCCGGAATTCCGAACATTCCGGAACCTTGGTGCATTCCGGAATTCCGAACATTCCCGAACCTTGGTGCATTCCGGAACTCTGAACATTCCGGAACCTTGGAACATTCCGGAATTTTGAACATTCCGGAACCTTGGTGCATTCCGGAACCTTGGTGCATTCCGGAACTCTGAACATTCCGGAATTCCGAACATTCCGGAACCTTGGTGCATTCCGGAACTCTAAACATTCCAGAACTCTGAACATTCCGGAACTCTGAACATTCCGGAACCTTGGTGCATTCCGGAATTCTGAACATTCCGGAACCTTGGTGCATTCCGGAACCTTGGTGCATTCCGGAACTCTGAACATTCCGGCACTCTGAACTTTCCGGAACCTTGGTACATTCCGGAATTCTGAACATTCCGGAACCTTGGTGCATTCCGGAACCTTGGTGCATTCCGGAACTCTGAACATTCCGGAACCTTGGTGCATTCCGGAATTCCGAACATTCCGGAACTCTGAACATTCCGGAATTCCGAACATTCCGGAACCTTGGTGCATTCCGGAACGCTGAACATTCCGGAATTCCGAACATTCCGGAACCTTGGTGCATTCAGGAACTCTGAACATTCCAGAACTCTGAACATTCCGGAATTCCGAACATTCCGGAACCTTGGTGCATTCCGGAATTCCGAACATTCCGGAACTCTGAACATTCCGGAATTCCGAACATTCCGGAACCGTGGTGCATTCCGGAACTCTGAACATTCTGGAATTCCGAACATTCCGGAACCTTGGTGCATTCCGGAACTCTGAACATTCCGGAACCTTGGTACATTCCGGAACTCTGAACATTCCGGAACGTTGATGCATTCCGGAATTCCGAACATTCCGGAACTCTGAACATTCCGGAATTCCGAACATTCCGGAACCTTGGTGGATTCCGGAACTTTGAACATTCCGGAATTCCAAACATTCCGGAACCTTGGTGCATTCCGGAACTCTGAATTCCGGAACCTTGGTGCAATCCGGAACTCTGAATTCCGGAACCTTGGTACATTCCGGAATTCCGAACATTCCCGAACCTTGGTGCATTCCGGAACTCTGAACATTCGGGAACCTTGGTGCATTCCGGAACTCTGACCATTCCGGAACTCTGAACATTCCGGAACCTTTGTGCATTCCGGAACCTTGGTGCATTCCGGAACTCTGAACATTCCGGAATTCCGAACATTCCGGAACCTTGGTGCATTCCGGAACTCTGAACATTCCGGAACCTTGGTACATTCCGGAATTCCGAACATTCCGGAACCTTGGTGCATTCCGGAACCTTGGTGCATTCCGGAACTCTGAACATTCCGGAATTCTGAACATTCCGGAACCTTGGTACATTCCGGAATTCCGAACATTCCGGAACCTTGGTGCATTCCGGAACTCTGAACATTCCAGAACTCTGAACATTCCGGAATTCCGAACATTCCGGAACCTTGGTGCATTCCGGAATTCCGAACATTCCCGAACCTTGGTGCATTCCGGAACTCTGAACATTCCGGAACCTTGGTGCATTCCGGAACTCTGAACATTCCAGAACTCTGAACATTCCGGAATTCCGAACATTCCCGAACCTTGGTGCATTCCGGAACTCTGAACATTCCGGAACCTTGGTGCATTCCGGAACCTTGGTGCATTCCGGAACTCTGAACATTCCGGAATTCCGAACATTCCGGAACCTTGGTGCATTCCGGAACTCTAAACATTCCAGAACTCTGAACATTCCGGAACTCTGAACATTCCGGAACCTTGGTGCATTCCGGAATTCTGAACATTCCGGAACCTTGGTGCATTCCGGAACCTTGGTGCATTCCGGAACTCTGAACATTCCGGCACTCTGAACTTTCCGGAACCTTGGTACATTCCGGAATTCTGAACATTCCGGAACCTTGGTGCATTCCGGAACCTTGGTGCATTCCGGAACTCTGAACATTCCGGAACCTTGGTGCATTCCGGAATTCCGAACATTCCGGAACTCTGAACATTCCGGAATTCCGAACATTCCGGAACCTTGGTGCATTCAGGAACTCTGAACATTCCAGAACTCTGAACATTCCGGAATTCCGAACATTCCGGAACCTTGGTGCATTCCGGAATTCCGAACATTCCGGAACTCTGAACATTCCGGAACTCTGAACATTCCGGAATTCCGAACATTCCGGAACCGTGGTGCATTCCGGAACTCTGAACATTCTGGAATTCCGAACATTCCGGAACCTTGGTGCATTCCGGAACTCTGAACATTCCGGAACCTTGGTACATTCCGGAACTCTGAACATTCCGGAACGTTGATGCATTCCGGAATTCCGAACATTCCGGAACCTTGGTGCATTCCCGAACTCTGAACATTCCGGAACCTTGGTACATTCCGGAATTCCGAACATTCCGGAACCTTGGTGCATTCCGGAACTCTGAACATTCCGGAATTCCGAACATTCCGGAACCTTGGTGCATTCCGGAACTCTGAACATTCCGGAACCTTGGTACATTCCGGAATTCCGAACATTCCGGAACCTTGGTGCATTCCGGAATTCCGAACATTCCGGAACCTTGGTGCATTCCGGAACTCTGAATTCCGGAACCTTGGTGCAATCCGGAACTCCGAACATTCCGGAACCTTGGTGCATTCCGGAACTCCAAACATTCCGGAACTCTGAACATTCCGGAATTCCGTACATTCCGGAACCTTGGTGCATTCCGGAACGCTGAACATTCCGGAACTCTGAACATTCCGGAATTCCGAACATTCCGGAACCTTGGTGGATTCCGGAACTCTGAACATTCCGGAATTCCAAACATTCCGGAACCTTGGTGCATTCCGGAACTCTGAATTCCGGAACCTTGGTGCAATCCGGAACTCTGAATTCCGGAACCTTGGTACATTCCGGAATTCCGAACATTCCCGAACCTTGGTGCATTCCGGAACTCTGAACATTCGGGAACCTTGGTGCATTCCGGAACTCTGACCATTCCGGAACTCTGAACATTCCGGAACCTTTGTGCATTCCGGAACCTTGGTGCATTCCGGAACTCTGAACATTCCGGAATTCCGAACATTCCGGAACCTTGGTGCATTCCGGAACCTTGGTGCATTCCGGAACTCTGAACATTCCGGAATTCTGAACATTCCGGAACCTTGGTACATTCCGGAATTCCGAACATTCCGGAACCTTGGTGCATTCCGGAACTCTGAACATTCCGGAACTCTGAACATTCCGGAATTCCGAACATTCCGGAACCTTGGTGCATTCCGGAACTCTGAACATTCCGGAACTCTGAACATTCCGGAATTCCGAACATTCCGGAACCTTGGTGCATTCCGGAACTCTGAACATTCCGGAACCTTGGTACATTCCGGAACTCTGAACATTCCGGAACCTTGATGCATTCCGGAATTCCGAACATTCCGGAACCTTGGTACATTCCGGAATTCCGAACATTCCGGAACCTTGGTGCATTCCGGAACTCTGAACATTCCGGAATTCCGAACATTCCGGAACCTTGGTGCATTCCGGAACTCTGAACATTCCAGAACTCTGAACATTCCGGAATTCCGAACATTCCGGAACCTTGGTGCATTCCGGAATTCCGAACATTCCCGAACCTTGGTGCATTCCGGAACTCTGAACATTCCGGAACCTTGGTGCATTCCGGAACTCTGAACATTCCAGAACTCTGAACATTCCGGAATTCCGAACATTCCGGAACCTTGGTGCATTCCGGAATTCCGAACATTCCGGAACCTTGGTGCATTCCGGAACTCTGAACATTCCGGAACTCTGAACATTCCGGAATTCCGAACATTCCGGAACCTTGGTGCATTCCGGAACTCTGAACATTCCGGAACTCTGAACATTCCGGAATTCCGAACATTCCGGAACCTTGGTGCATTCCGGAACTCTGAACATTCCGGAACCTTGGTACATTCCGGAACTCTGAACATTCCGGAACCTTGATGCATTCCGGAATTCCGAACATTCCGGAACCTTGGTACATTCCGGAATTCCGAACATTCCGGAACCTTGGTGCATTCCGGAACTCTGAACATTCCGGAATTCCGAACATTCCGGAACCTTGGTGCATTCCGGAACTCTGAACATTCCAGAACTCTGAACATTCCGGAATTCCGAACATTCCGGAACCTTGGTGCATTCCGGAATTCCGAACATTCCCGAACCTTGGTGCATTCCGGAACTCTGAACATTCCGGAACCTTGGTGCATTCCGGAACTCTGAACATTCCAGAACTCTGAACATTCCGGAATTCCGAACATTCCGGAACCTTGGTGCATTCCGGAATTCCGAACATTCCCGAACCTTGGTGCATTCCGGAACTCTGAACATTCCGGAACCTTGGAACATTCCGGAATTTTGAACATTCCGGAACCTTGGTGCATTCCGGAACCTTGGTGCATTCCGGAACTCTGAACATTCCGGAATTCCGAACATTCCGGAACCTTGGTGCATTCCGGAACTCTAAACATTCCAGAACTCTGAACATTCCGGAACTCTGAACATTCCGGAACCTTGGTGCATTCCGGAATTCTGAACATTCCGGAACCTTGGTGCATTCCGGAACCTTGGTGCATTCCGGAACTCTGAACATTCCGGCACTCTGAACTTTCCGGAACCTTGGTACATTCCGGAATTCTGAACATTCCGGAACCTTGGTGCATTCCGGAACCTTGGTGCATTCCGGAACTCTGAACATTCCGGAACCTTGGTGCATTCCGGAATTCCGAACATTCCGGAACTCTGAACATTCCGGAATTCCGAACATTCCGGAACCTTGGTGCATTCCGGAACGCTGAACATTCCGGAATTCCGAACATTCCGGAACCTTGGTGCATTCAGGAACTCTGAACATTCCAGAACTCTGAACATTCCGGAATTCCGAACATTCCGGAACCTTGGTGCATTCCGGAATTCCGAACATTCCGGAACTCCGAACATTCCGGAACCGTGGTGCATTCCGGAACTCTGAACATTCTGGAATTCCGAACATTCCGGAACCTTGGTGCATTCCGGAACTCTGAACATTCCGGAACTCTGAACATTCCGGAACGTTGATGCATTCCGGAATTCCGAACATTCCGGAACCTTGGTGCATTCCCGAACTCTGAACATTCCGGAACCTTGGTACATTCCGGAATTCCGAACATTCCGGAACCTTGGTGCATTCCGGAACTCTGAACATTCCGGAATTCCGAACATTCCGGAACCTTGGTGCATTCCGGAACTCTGAACATTCCGGAACCTTGGTACATTCCGGAATTCCGAACATTCCGGAACCTTGGTGCATTCCGGAATTCCGAACATTCCGGAACCTTGGTGCATTCCGGAACTCTGAATTCCGGAACCTTGGTGCAATCCGGAACTCCGAACATTCCGGAACCTTGGTGCATTCCGGAACTCCAAACATTCCGGAACTCTGAACATTCCGGAATTCCGTACATTCCGGAACCTTGGTGCATTCCGGAACGCTGAACATTCCGGAACTCTGAACATTCCGGAATTCCGAACATTCCGGAACCTTGGTGGATTCCGGAACTCTGAACATTCCGGAATTCCAAACATTCCGGAACCTTGGTGCATTCCGGAACTCTGAATTCCGGAACCTTGGTGCAATCCGGAACTCTGAATTCCGGAACCTTGGTACATTCCGGAATTCCGAACATTCCCGAACCTTGGTGCATTCCGGAACTCTGAACATTCGGGAACCTTGGTGCATTCCGGAACTCTGACCATTCCGGAACTCTGAACATTCCGGAACCTTTGTGCATTCCGGAACCTTGGTGCATTCCGGAACTCTGAACATTCCGGAATTCCGAACATTCCGGAACCTTGGTGCATTCCGGAACCTTGGTGCATTCCGGAACTCTGAACATTCCGGAATTCTGAACATTCCGGAACCTTGGTACATTCCGGAATTCCGAACATTCCGGAACCTTGGTGCATTCCGGAACTCTGAACATTCCGGAACTCTGAACATTCCGGAATTCCGAACATTCCGGAACCTTGGTGCATTCCGGAACTCTGAACATTCCGGAACTCTGAACATTCCGGAATTCCGAACATTCCGGAACCTTGGTGCATTCCGGAACTCTGAACATTCCGGAACCTTGGTACATTCCGGAACTCTGAACATTCCGGAACCTTGATGCATTCCGGAATTCCGAACATTCCGGAACCTTGGTACATTCCGGAATTCCGAACATTCCGGAACCTTGGTGCATTCCGGAACTCTGAATTCCGGAACCTTGGTGCAATCCGGAACTCCGAACATTCCGGAACCTTGGTGCATTCCGGCACTCTGAACTTTCCGGAACCTTGGTACATTCCGGAATTCTGAACATTCCGGAACCTTGGTGCATTCCGGAACCTTGGTGCATTCCGGAACTCTGAACATTCCGGAACCTTGGTAGATTCCGGAATTCCGAACATTCCGGAACCTTGGTGCATTCCGGAATTCCGAACATTCCGGAACTCTGAACATTCCGGAACCTTTGTGCATTCCGGAACCTTGGTGCATTCCGGAACTCTTAACATTCCGGAACCTTGGTGCATTCCGGAACTCTGAACATTCCGGAATTCCGAACATTCCGGAACCTTGGTGCATTCCGGAATTCCGAACATTCCGGAACTCTGAACATTCCAGAACTCTGAACATTCCGGAATTCCGAACATTCCGGAACCTTGGTGCATTCCGGAATTCCGAACATTCCGGAACTCTGAACATTCCGGAACTCTGAACATTCCGGAACGCTGAACATTCCGGAACCTTGGTGCATTCCGGAACTCTGAACATTCCGGAACTCTGAACATTCCGGAATTCCGAACATTCCGGAACCTTGGTACATTCCGGAACTCTGAACATTTCGGAACGCTGAACATTCCGGAATTCCGAAAATTCCGGAACCTTGCTGCATTTCGGAACTCTGAATTCCGGAACCTTTGTGCATTCCGGAACCTTGGTGCATTCCGGAACTCTGAACATTCCGGAACCTTGGTACATTCCGGAATTCCGAACATTCCCGAACCTTGGTGCATTCCGGAACTCTGAACATTCCGGAACCTTGGAACATTCCGGAATTTTGAACATTCCGGAACCTTGGTGCATTCCGGAACCTTGGTGCATTCCGGAACTCTGAACATTCCGGAATTCCGAACATTCCGGAACCTTGGTGCATTCCGGAACTCTGAACATTCCAGAACTCTGAACATTCCGGAATTCCGAACATTCCGGAACCTTGGTGCATTCCGGAATTCCGAACATTCCCGAACCTTGGTGCATTCCGGAACTCTGAACATTCCGGAACCTTGGTGCATTCCGGAACTCTGAACATTCCAGAACTCTGAACATTCCGGAATTCCGAACATTCCGGAACCTTGGTGCATTCCGGAATTCCGAACATTCCCGAACCTTGGTGCATTCCGGAACTCTGAACATTCCGGAACCTTGGAACATTCCGGAATTTTGAACATTCCGGAACCTTGGTGCATTCCGGAACCTTGGTGCATTCCGGAACTCTGAACATTCCGGAATTCCGAACATTCCGGAACCTTGGTGCATTCCGGAACTCTAAACATTCCAGAACTCTGAACATTCCGGAACTCTGAACATTCCGGAACCTTGGTGCATTCCGGAATTCTGAACATTCCGGAACCTTGGTGCATTCCGGAACCTTGGTGCATTCCGGAACTCTGAACATTCCGGCACTCTGAACTTTCCGGAACCTTGGTACATTCCGGAATTCTGAACATTCCGGAACCTTGGTGCATTCCGGAACCTTGGTGCATTCCGGAACTCTGAACATTCCGGAACCTTGGTGCATTCCGGAATTCCGAACATTCCGGAACTCTGAACATTCCGGAATTCCGAACATTCCGGAACCTTGGTGCATTCCGGAACGCTGAACATTCCGGAATTCCGAACATTCCGGAACCTTGGTGCATTCAGGAACTCTGAACATTCCAGAACTCTGAACATTCCGGAATTCCGAACATTCCGGAACCTTGGTGCATTCCGGAATTCCGAACATTCCGGAACTCTGAACATTCCGGAATTCCGAACATTCCGGAACCGTGGTGCATTCCGGAACTCTGAACATTCTGGAATTCCGAACATTCCGGAACCTTGGTGCATTCCGGAACTCTGAACATTCCGGAACCTTGGTACATTCCGGAACTCTGAACATTCCGGAACGTTGATGCATTCCGGAATTCCGAACATTCCGGAACTCTGAACATTCCGGAATTCCGAACATTCCGGAACCTTGGTGGATTCCGGAACTTTGAACATTCCGGAATTCCAAACATTCCGGAACCTTGGTGCATTCCGGAACTCTGAATTCCGGAACCTTGGTGCAATCCGGAACTCTGAATTCCGGAACCTTGGTACATTCCGGAATTCCGAACATTCCCGAACCTTGGTGCATTCCGGAACTCTGAACATTCGGGAACCTTGGTGCATTCCGGAACTCTGACCATTCCGGAACTCTGAACATTCCGGAACCTTTGTGCATTCCGGAACCTTGGTGCATTCCGGAACTCTGAACATTCCGGAATTCCGAACATTCCGGAACCTTGGTGCATTCCGGAACTCTGAACATTCCGGAACCTTGGTACATTCCGGAATTCCGAACATTCCGGAACCTTGGTGCATTCCGGAACCTTGGTGCATTCCGGAACTCTGAACATTCCGGAATTCTGAACATTCCGGAACCTTGGTACATTCCGGAATTCCGAACATTCCGGAACCTTGGTGCATTCCGGAACTCTGAACATTCCAGAACTCTGAACATTCCGGAATTCCGAACATTCCGGAACCTTGGTGCATTCCGGAATTCCGAACATTCCCGAACCTTGGTGCATTCCGGAACTCTGAACATTCCGGAACCTTGGTGCATTCCGGAACTCTGAACATTCCAGAACTCTGAACATTCCGGAATTCCGAACATTCCCGAACCTTGGTGCATTCCGGAACTCTGAACATTCCGGAACCTTGGTGCATTCCGGAACCTTGGTGCATTCCGGAACTCTGAACATTCCGGAATTCCGAACATTCCGGAACCTTGGTGCATTCCGGAACTCTAAACATTCCAGAACTCTGAACATTCCGGAACTCTGAACATTCCGGAACCTTGGTGCATTCCGGAATTCTGAACATTCCGGAACCTTGGTGCATTCCGGAACCTTGGTGCATTCCGGAACTCTGAACATTCCGGCACTCTGAACTTTCCGGAACCTTGGTACATTCCGGAATTCTGAACATTCCGGAACCTTGGTGCATTCCGGAACCTTGGTGCATTCCGGAACTCTGAACATTCCGGAACCTTGGTGCATTCCGGAATTCCGAACATTCCGGAACTCTGAACATTCCGGAATTCCGAACATTCCGGAACCTTGGTGCATTCAGGAACTCTGAACATTCCAGAACTCTGAACATTCCGGAATTCCGAACATTCCGGAACCTTGGTGCATTCCGGAATTCCGAACATTCCGGAACTCTGAACATTCCGGAACTCTGAACATTCCGGAATTCCGAACATTCCGGAACCGTGGTGCATTCCGGAACTCTGAACATTCTGGAATTCCGAACATTCCGGAACCTTGGTGCATTCCGGAACTCTGAACATTCCGGAACCTTGGTACATTCCGGAACTCTGAACATTCCGGAACGTTGATGCATTCCGGAATTCCGAACATTCCGGAACCTTGGTGCATTCCCGAACTCTGAACATTCCGGAACCTTGGTACATTCCGGAATTCCGAACATTCCGGAACCTTGGTGCATTCCGGAACTCTGAACATTCCGGAATTCCGAACATTCCGGAACCTTGGTGCATTCCGGAACTCTGAACATTCCGGAACCTTGGTACATTCCGGAATTCCGAACATTCCGGAACCTTGGTGCATTCCGGAATTCCGAACATTCCGGAACCTTGGTGCATTCCGGAACTCTGAATTCCGGAACCTTGGTGCAATCCGGAACTCCGAACATTCCGGAACCTTGGTGCATTCCGGAACTCCAAACATTCCGGAACTCTGAACATTCCGGAATTCCGTACATTCCGGAACCTTGGTGCATTCCGGAACGCTGAACATTCCGGAACTCTGAACATTCCGGAATTCCGAACATTCCGGAACCTTGGTGGATTCCGGAACTCTGAACATTCCGGAATTCCAAACATTCCGGAACCTTGGTGCATTCCGGAACTCTGAATTCCGGAACCTTGGTGCAATCCGGAACTCTGAATTCCGGAACCTTGGTACATTCCGGAATTCCGAACATTCCCGAACCTTGGTGCATTCCGGAACTCTGAACATTCGGGAACCTTGGTGCATTCCGGAACTCTGACCATTCCGGAACTCTGAACATTCCGGAACCTTTGTGCATTCCGGAACCTTGGTGCATTCCGGAACTCTGAACATTCCGGAATTCCGAACATTCCGGAACCTTGGTGCATTCCGGAACCTTGGTGCATTCCGGAACTCTGAACATTCCGGAATTCTGAACATTCCGGAACCTTGGTACATTCCGGAATTCCGAACATTCCGGAACCTTGGTGCATTCCGGAACTCTGAACATTCCGGAACTCTGAACATTCCGGAATTCCGAACATTCCGGAACCTTGGTGCATTCCGGAACTCTGAACATTCCGGAACTCTGAACATTCCGGAATTCCGAACATTCCGGAACCTTGGTGCATTCCGGAACTCTGAACATTCCGGAACCTTGGTACATTCCGGAACTCTGAACATTCCGGAACCTTGATGCATTCCGGAATTCCGAACATTCCGGAACCTTGGTACATTCCGGAATTCCGAACATTCCGGAACCTTGGTGCATTCCGGAACTCTGAATTCCGGAACCTTGGTGCAATCCGGAACTCCGAACATTCCGGAACCTTGGTGCATTCCGGAACTCTGAACATTCCGGAATTCCAAACATTCCGGAACCTTGGTGCATTCCGGAACTCTGAATTCCGGAACCTTGGTGCAATCCGGAACTCTGAATTCCGGAACCTTGGTACATTCCGGAATTCCGAACATTCCCGAACCTTGGTGCATTCCGGAACTCTGAACATTCGGGAACCTTGGTGCATTCCGGAACTCTGACCATTCCGGAACTCTGAAAATTCCGGAACCTTTGTGCATTCCGGAACCTTGGTGCATTCCGGAACTCTGAACATTCCGGAATTCCGAACATTCCGGAACCTTGGTGCATTCCGGAACTCTGAACATTCCGGAACCTTGGTACATTCCGGAATTCCGAACATTCCGGAACCTTGGTGCATTCCGGAACCTTGGTGCATTCCGGAATTCTGAACCTTCCGGAACTCTGAACATTCCGGAACCTTGGTGCATTCCGGAACCTTGGTGCATTCCGGAACTCTGAACATTCCGGAACTCTGAACCTTCCGGAACTCTGAACCTTCCGGAACTCTGAACATTCCGGAACCTTGGTGCATTCCGGAACCTTGGTGCATTCCGGAACTCTGAACATTCCGGAACTCTGAACCTTCCGGAACTCTGAACATTCCGGAACCTTGGTGCATTCCGGAACCTTGGTGCATTCCGGAACTCTGAACATTCCGGAATTCCGAACATTCCGGAATTCCGAACATTCCGGAATTCCGAACATTCCGGAACCTTGGTGCATTCCGGAACTCTGAACATTCCGGAATTCCGAACATTCCGGAACTCTGAACATTCCGGAACCTTGGTGCATTCCGGAACTCTGAACATTCCGGAACCTTTGTGCATTCCGGAACTCTGAACATTCCGGAACCTTGGTGCATTCCGGAACATTGGTGCATTCCGGAACTCTGAACATTCCGGAACCTTTGTGCATTCCGGAACTCTGAACATTCCGGAACCTTGGTGCATTCCGGAACATTGGTGCATTCCGGAACTCTGAACATTCCGGAACCTTGGTACATTCCGGAATTCCGAACATTCCGGAACCTTGGTGCATTCCGGAACTCTTAACATTCCGGAACCTTGGTGCATTCCGGAACTCTGAACTTTCCGGAACTCTGAACATTCCGGAATTCCGAACATTCCGGAACCTTGGTGGATTCCGGAACTCTGAACATTCCGGAATTCCAAACATTCCGGAACCTTGGTGCATTCCGGAACTCTGAACATTTCGGAACGCGGAACATTCCGGAATTCCGAAAATTCCGGAACCTTGCTGCATTCCGGAACTCTGAATTCCGGAACCTTGGTGCAATCCGGAACTCTGAATTCCGGAACCTTTGTGCATTCCGGAACCTTGGTGCATTCCGGAACTCTGAACATTCCGGAACCTTGGTACATTCCGGAATTCCGAACATTCCCGAACCTTGGTGCATTCCAGAACTCTGAACATTCCGGAACCTTGGAACATTCCGGAATTTTGAACATTCCGGAACCTTGGTGCATTCCGGAACCTTGGTGCATTCCGGAACTCTGAACATTCCGGAACTCTGAACATTCCGGAACTCTGAACATTCCGGAACCTTGGTGCATTCCGGAATTCTGAACATTCCGGAACCTTGGTGCATTCCGGAACCTTGGTGCATTCCGGAACTCTGAACATTCCGGAACTCTGAACATTCCGGAACCTTGGTGCATTCCGGCACTCTGAACTTTCCGGAACCTTGGTACATTCCGGAATTCCGAACATTCCGGAACCTTGGTACATTCCGGAATTCCGAACATTCCGGAACCTTGGTGCATTCCGGCACTCTGAACTTTCCGGAACCTTGGTACATTCCGGAATTCTGAACATTCCGGAACCTTGGTGCATTCCGGAACCTTGGTGCATTCCGGAACTCTGAACATTCCGGAACCTTGGTAGATTCCGGAATTCCGAACATTCCGGAACCTTGGTGCATTCCGGAACTCTGAACATTCCGGAACTCTGAACATTCCGGAATTCCGAACATTCCGGAACCTTGGTGCATTCCGGAACTCTGAACATTCCGGAACCTTGGTACATTCCGGAACTCTGAACATTCCGGAACCTTGATGCATTCCGGAATTCCGAACATTCCGGAACCTTGGTACATTCCGGAATTCTGAACATTCCGGAACCTTGGTACATTCCGGAATTCCGAACATTCCGGAACCTTGGTGCATTCCGGAACTCTGAACATTCCAGAACTCTGAACATTCCGGAATTCCGAACATTCCGGAACCTTGGTGCATTCCGGAATTCCGAACATTCCCGAACCTTGGTGCATTCCGGAACTCTGAACATTCCGGAACCTTGGTGCATTCCGGAACTCTGAACATTCCAGAACTCTGAACATTCCGGAATTCCGAACATTCCGGAACCTTGGTGCATTCCGGAATTCCGAACATTCCCGAACCTTGGTGCATTCCGGAACTCTGAACATTCCGGAACCTTGGAACATTCCGGAATTTTGAACATTCCGGAACCTTGGTGCATTCCGGAACCTTGGTGCATTCCGGAACTCTGAACATTCCGGAATTCCGAACATTCCGGAACCTTGGTGCATTCCGGAACTCTAAACATTCCAGAACTCTGAACATTCCGGAACTCTGAACATTCCGGAACCTTGGTGCATTCCGGAATTCTGAACATTCCGGAACCTTGGTGCATTCCGGAACCTTGGTGCATTCCGGAACTCTGAACATTCCGGCACTCTGAACTTTCCGGAACCTTGGTACATTCCGGAATTCTGAACATTCCGGAACCTTGGTGCATTCCGGAACCTTGGTGCATTCCGGAACTCTGAACATTCCGGAACCTTGGTGCATTCCGGAATTCCGAACATTCCGGAACTCTGAACATTCCGGAATTCCGAACATTCCGGAACCTTGGTGCATTCCGGAACGCTGAACATTCCGGAATTCCGAACATTCCGGAACCTTGGTGCATTCAGGAACTCTGAACATTCCAGAACTCTGAACATTCCGGAATTCCGAACATTCCGGAACCTTGGTGCATTCCGGAATTCCGAACATTCCGGAACTCTGAACATTCCGGAACTCTGAACATTCCGGAATTCCGAACATTCCGGAACCGTGGTGCATTCCGGAACTCTGAACATTCTGGAATTCCGAACATTCCGGAACCTTGGTGCATTCCGGAACTCTGAACATTCCGGAACCTTGGTACATTCCGGAACTCTGAACATTCCGGAACGTTGATGCATTCCGGAATTCCGAACATTCCGGAACCTTGGTGCATTCCCGAACTCTGAACATTCCGGAACCTTGGTACATTCCGGAATTCCGAACATTCCGGAACCTTGGTGCATTCCGGAACTCTGAACATTCCGGAATTCCGAACATTCCGGAACCTTGGTGCATTCCGGAACTCTGAACATTCCGGAACCTTGGTACATTCCGGAATTCCGAACATTCCGGAACCTTGGTGCATTCCGGAATTCCGAACATTCCGGAACCTTGGTGCATTCCGGAACTCTGAATTCCGGAACCTTGGTGCAATCCGGAACTCCGAACATTCCGGAACCTTGGTGCATTCCGGAACTCCAAACATTCCGGAACTCTGAACATTCCGGAATTCCGTACATTCCGGAACCTTGGTGCATTCCGGAACGCTGAACATTCCGGAACTCTGAACATTCCGGAATTCCGAACATTCCGGAACCTTGGTGGATTCCGGAACTCTGAACATTCCGGAATTCCAAACATTCCGGAACCTTGGTGCATTCCGGAACTCTGAATTCCGGAACCTTGGTGCAATCCGGAACTCTGAATTCCGGAACCTTGGTACATTCCGGAATTCCGAACATTCCCGAACCTTGGTGCATTCCGGAACTCTGAACATTCGGGAACCTTGGTGCATTCCGGAACTCTGACCATTCCGGAACTCTGAACATTCCGGAACCTTTGTGCATTCCGGAACTCTGAACATTCCGGAATTCCGAACATTCCGGAACCTTGGTGCATTCCGGAACCTTGGTGCATTCCGGAACTCTGAACATTCCGGAATTCTGAACATTCCGGAACCTTGGTACATTCCGGAATTCCGAACATTCCGGAACCTTGGTGCATTCCGGAACTCTGAACATTCCGGAACTCTGAACATTCCGGAATTCCGAACATTCCGGAACCTTGGTGCATTCCGGAACTCTGAACATTCCGGAACTCTGAACATTCCGGAATTCCGAACATTCCGGAACCTTGGTGCATTCCGGAACTCTGAACATTCCGGAACCTTGGTACATTCCGGAACTCTGAACATTCCGGAACCTTGATGCATTCCGGAATTCCGAACATTCCGGAACCTTGGTACATTCCGGAATTCCGAACATTCCGGAACCTTGGTGCATTCCGGAACTCTGAATTCCGGAACCTTGGTGCAATCCGGAACTCCGAACATTCCGGAACCTTGGTGCATTCCGGAACTCTGAACATTCCGGAATTCCAAACATTCCGGAACCTTGGTGCATTCCGGAACTCTGAATTCCGGAACCTTGGTGCAATCCGGAACTCTGAATTCCGGAACCTTGGTACATTCCGGAATTCCGAACATTCCCGAACCTTGGTGCATTCCGGAACTCTGAACATTCGGGAACCTTGGTGCATTCCGGAACTCTGACCATTCCGGAACTCTGAAAATTCCGGAACCTTTGTGCATTCCGGAACCTTGGTGCATTCCGGAACTCTGAACATTCCGGAATTCCGAACATTCCGGAACCTTGGTGCATTCCGGAACTCTGAACATTCCGGAACCTTGGTACATTCCGGAATTCCGAACATTCCGGAACCTTGGTGCATTCCGGAACCTTGGTGCATTCCGGAATTCTGAACATTCCGGAACCTTGGTGCATTCCGGAACTCTGAACATTCCGGAACTCTGAACCTTCCGGAACTCTGAACATTCCGGAACCTTGGTGCATTCCGGAACCTTGGTGCATTCCGGAACTCTGAACATTCCGGAATTCCGAACATTCCGGAATTCCGAACATTCCGGAATTCCGAACATTCCGGAACCTTGGTGCATTCCGGAACTCTGAACATTCCGGAATTCCGAACATTCCGGAACTCTGAACATTCCGGAACCTTGGTGCATTCCGGAACTCTGAACATTCCGGAACCTTTGTGCATTCCGGAACTCTGAACATTCCGGAACCTTGGTGCATTCCGGAACATTGGTGCATTCCGGAACTCTGAACATTCCGGAACCTTTGTGCATTCCGGAACTCTGAACATTCCGGAACCTTGGTGCATTCCGGAACATTGGTGCATTCCGGAACTCTGAACATTCCGGAACCTTGGTACATTCCGGAATTCCGAACATTCCGGAACCTTGGTGCATTCCGGAACTCTTAACATTCCGGAACCTTGGTGCATTCCGGAACTCTGAACTTTCCGGAACTCTGAACATTCCGGAATTCCGAACATTCCGGAACCTTGGTGGATTCCGGAACTCTGAACATTCCGGAATTCCAAACATTCCGGAACCTTGGTGCATTCCGGAACTCTGAACATTTCGGAACGCGGAACATTCCGGAATTCCGAAAATTCCGGAACCTTGCTGCATTCCGGAACTCTGAATTCCGGAACCTTGGTGCAATCCGGAACTCTGAATTCCGGAACCTTTGTGCATTCCGGAACCTTGGTGCATTCCGGAACTCTGAACATTCCGGAACCTTGGTACATTCCGGAATTCCGAACATTCCCGAACCTTGGTGCATTCCAGAACTCTGAACATTCCGGAACCTTGGAACATTCCGGAATTTTGAACATTCCGGAACCTTGGTGCATTCCGGAACCTTGGTGCATTCCGGAACTCTGAACATTCCGGAACTCTGAACATTCCGGAACTCTGAACATTCCGGAACCTTGGTGCATTCCGGAATTCTGAACATTCCGGAACCTTGGTGCATTCCGGAACCTTGGTGCATTCCGGAACTCTGAACATTCCGGAACTCTGAACATTCCGGAACCTTGGTGCATTCCGGCACTCTGAACTTTCCGGAACCTTGGTACATTCCGGAATTCCGAACATTCCGGAACCTTGGTACATTCCGGAATTCCGAACATTCCGGAACCTTGGTGCATTCCGGCACTCTGAACTTTCCGGAACCTTGGTACATTCCGGAATTCTGAACATTCCGGAACCTTGGTGCATTCCGGAACCTTGGTGCATTCCGGAACTCTGAACATTCCGGAACCTTGGTAGATTCCGGAATTCCGAACATTCCGGAACCTTGGTGCATTCCGGAATTCCGAACATTCCGGAACTCTGAACATTCCGGAACCTTTGTGCATTCCGGAACCTTGGTGCATTCCGGAACTCTTAACATTCCGGAACCTTGGTGCATTCCGGAACTCTGAACATTCCGGAATTCCGAACATTCCGGAACCTTGGTGCATTCCGGAATTCCGAACATTCCGGAACTCTGAACATTCCAGAACTCTGAACATTCCGGAATTCCGAACATTCCGGAACCTTGGTGCATTCCGGAATTCCGAACATTCCGGAACTCTGAACATTCCGGAACTCTGAACATTCCGGAACGCTGAACATTCCAGAACTCTGAACATTCCGGAATTCCGAACATTCCGGAACCTTGGTGCATTCCGGAATTCCGAACATTCCGGAACTCTGAACATTCCGGAACTCTGAACATTCCGGAACGCTGAACATTCCGGAACCTTGGTGCATTCCGGAACTCTGAACATTCCGGAACTCTGAACATTCCGGAATTCCGAACATTCCGGAACCTTGGTACATTCCGGAACTCTGAACATTTCGGAACGCTGAACATTCCGGAATTCCGAAAATTCCGGAACCTTGCTGCATTCCGGAACTCTGAATTCCGGAACCTTTGTGCATTCCGGAACCTTGGTGCATTCCGGAACTCTGAACATTCCGGAACCTTGGTACATTCCGGAATTCCGAACATTCCCGAACCTTGGTGCATTCCGGAACTCTGAACATTCCGGAACCTTGGAACATTCCGGAATTTTGAACATTCCGGAACCTTGGTGCATTCCGGAACCTTGGTGCATTCCGGAACTCTGAACATTCCGGAATTCCGAACATTCCGGAACCTTGGTGCATTCCGGAACTCTGAACATTCCAGAACTCTGAACATTCCGGAATTCCGAACATTCCGGAACCTTGGTGCATTCCGGAATTCCGAACATTCCCGAACCTTGGTGCATTCCGGAACTCTGAACATTCCGGAACCTTGGAACATTCCGGAATTTTGAACATTCCGGAACCTTGGTGCATTCCGGAACCTTGGTGCATTCCGGAACTCTGAACATTCCGGAATTCCGAACATTCCGGAACCTTGGTGCATTCCGGAACTCTAAACATTCCAGAACTCTGAACATTCCGGAACTCTGAACATTCCGGAACCTTGGTGCATTCCGGAATTCTGAACATTCCGGAACCTTGGTGCATTCCGGAACCTTGGTGCATTCCGGAACTCTGAACATTCCGGAATTCCGAACATTCCGGAACCTTGGTGCATTCCGGAACTCTGAACATTCCGGAACCTTGGTACATTCCGGAATTCCGAACATTCCGGAACCTTGGTGCATTCCGGAACCTTGGTGCATTCCGGAACTCTGAACATTCCGGAATTCTGAACATTCCGGAACCTTGGTGCATTCCGGAACTCTGAACATTCCGGAACTCTGAACATTCCGGAATTCCGAACATTCCGGAACCTTGGTACATTCCGGAATTCCGAACATTCCGGAACCTTGGTGCATTCCGGAACTCTGAACATTCCGGAACTCTGAACATTCCGGAATTCCGAACATTCCGGAACCTTGGTGCATTCCGGAACTCTGAACATTCCGGAACTCTGAACATTCCGGAATTCCGAACATTCCGGAACCTTGGTGCATTCCGGAACTCTGAACATTCCGGAACCTTGGTACATTCCGGAACTCTGAACATTCCGGAACCTTGATGCATTCCGGAATTCCGAACATTCCGGAACCTTGGTACATTCCGGAATTCCGAACATTCCGGAACCTTGGTGCATTCCGGAACTCTGAATTCCGGAACCTTGGTGCAATCCGGAACTCCGAACATTCCGGAACCTTGGTGCATTCCGGAACTCTGAACATTCCGGAATTCCAAACATTCCGGAACCTTGGTGCATTCCGGAACTCTGAATTCCGGAACCTTGGTGCAATCCGGAACTCTGAATTCCGGAACCTTGGTACATTCCGGAATTCCGAACATTCCCGAACCTTGGTGCATTCCGGAACTCTGAACATTCGGGAACCTTGGTGCATTCCGGAACTCTGACCATTCCGGAACTCTGAAAATTCCGGAACCTTTGTGCATTCCGGAACCTTGGTGCATTCCGGAACTCTGAACATTCCGGAATTCCGAACATTCCGGAACCTTGGTGCATTCCGGAACTCTGAACATTCCGGAACCTTGGTACATTCCGGAATTCCGAACATTCCGGAACCTTGGTGCATTCCGGAACCTTGGTGCATTCCGGAATTCTGAACATTCCGGAACCTTGGTGCATTCCGGAACTCTGAACATTCCGGAATTCTGAACATTCCGGAACCTTGGTGCATTCCGGAACTCTGAACATTCCGGAACTCTGAACCTTCCGGAACTCTGAACATTCCGGAACCTTGGTGCATTCCGGAACCTTGGTGCATTCCGGAACTCTGAACATTCCGGAATTCCGAACATTCCGGAATTCCGAACATTCCGGAATTCCGAACATTCCGGAACCTTGGTGCATTCCGGAACTCTGAACATTCCGGAATTCCGAACATTCCGGAACTCTGAACATTCCGGAACCTTGGTGCATTCCGGAACTCTGAACATTCCGGAACCTTTGTGCATTCCGGAACTCTGAACATTCCGGAACCTTGGTGCATTCCGGAACATTGGTGCATTCCGGAACTCTGAACATTCCGGAACCTTTGTGCATTCCGGAACTCTGAACATTCCGGAACCTTGGTGCATTCCGGAACATTGGTGCATTCCGGAACTCTGAACATTCCGGAACCTTGGTACATTCCGGAATTCCGAACATTCCGGAACCTTGGTGCATTCCGGAACTCTTAACATTCCGGAACCTTGGTGCATTCCGGAACTCTGAACTTTCCGGAACTCTGAACATTCCGGAATTCCGAACATTCCGGAACCTTGGTGGATTCCGGAACTCTGAACATTCCGGAATTCCAAACATTCCGGAACCTTGGTGCATTCCGGAATTCCGAACATTCCGGAACCTTGGTGCATTCCGGAACTCTGAATTCCGGAACCTTGGTGCAATCCGGAACTCCGAACATTCCGGAACCTTGGTGCATTCCGGAACTCCAAACATTCCGGAACTCTGAACATTCCGGAATTCCGAACATTCCGGAACCTTGGTGCATTCCGGAACGCTGAACATTCCGGAACTCTGAACATTCCAGAATTCCGAACATTCCGGAACTCTGAACATTCCGGAATTCCGAACATTCCGGAACCTTGGTGGATTCCGGAACTCTGAACATTCCGGAATTCCAAACATTCCGGAACCTTGGTGCATTCCGGAACTCTGAATTCCGGAACCTTGGTGCAATCCGGAACTCTGAATTCCGGAACCTTGGTACATTCCGGAATTCCGAACATTCCCGAACCTTGGTGCATTCCGGAACTCTGAACATTCGGGAACCTTGGTGCATTCCGGAACTCTGACCATTCCGGAACTCTGAACATTCCGGAACCTTTGTGCATTCCGGAACCTTGGTGCATTCCGGAACTCTGAACATTCCGGAATTCCGAACATTCCGGAACCTTGGTGCATTCCGGAACTCTGAACATTCCGGAACCTTGGTACATTCCGGAATTCCGAACATTCCGGAACCTTGGTGCATTCCGGAACCTTGGTGCATTCCGGAACTCTGAACATTCCGGAATTCTGAACATTCCGGAACCTTGGTGCATTCCGGAACTCTGAACATTCCGGAACTCTGAACATTCCGGAATTCCGAACATTCCGGAACCTTGGTACATTCCGGAATTCCGAACATTCCGGAACCTTGGTGCATTCCGGAACTCTGAACATTCCGGAACTCTGAACATTCCGGAATTCTGAACATTCCGGAACCTTGGTGCATTCCGGAACTCTGAACATTCCGGAACTCTGAACATTCCGGAATTCCGAACATTCCGGAACCTTGGTGCATTCCGGAACTCTGAACATTCCGGAACCTTGGTACATTCCGGAACTCTGAACATTCCGGAACCTTGATGCATTCCGGAATTCCGAACATTCCGGAACCTTGGTACATTCCGGAATTCCGAACATTCCGGAACCTTGGTGCATTCCGGAACTCTGAATTCCGGAACCTTGGTGCAATCCGGAACTCCGAACATTCCGGAACCTTGGTGCATTCCGGAACTCTGAACATTCCGGAACTCTGAACATTCCGGAATTCCGAACATTCCGGAACCTTGGTGCATTCCGGAACTCTGAACATTCCGGAACCTTGGTACATTCCGGAACTCTGAACATTCCGGAACCTTGATGCATTCCGGAATTCCGAACATTCCGGAACCTTGGTACATTCCGGAATTCCGAACATTCCGGAACCTTGGTGCATTCCGGAACTCTGAATTCCGGAACCTTGGTGCAATCCGGAACTCTGAATTCCGGAACCTTGGTGCAATCCGGAACTCTGAATTCCGGAACCTTGGTACATTCCGGAATTCCGAACATTCCCGAACCTTGGTGCATTCCGGAACTCTGAACATTCGGGAACCTTGGTGCATTCCGGAACTCTGACCATTCCGGAACTCTGAAAATTCCGGAACCTTTGTGCATTCCGGAACCTTGGTGCATTCCGGAACTCTGAACATTCCGGAATTCCGAACATTCCGGAACCTTGGTGCATTCCGGAACTCTGAACATTCCGGAACCTTGGTACATTCCGGAATTCCGAACATTCCGGAACCTTGGTGCATTCCGGAACCTTGGTGCATTCCGGAATTCTGAACATTCCGGAACCTTGGTGCATTCCGGAACTCTGAACATTCCGGAATTCTGAACATTCCGGAACCTTGGTGCATTCCGGAACTCTGAACATTCCGGAACTCTGAACCTTCCGGAATTCCGAACATTCCGGAACCTTGGTACATTCCGGAATTCCGAACATTCCGGAACCTTGGTGCATTCCGGCACTCTGAACTTTCCGGAACCTTGGTACATTCCGGAATTCTGAACATTCCGGAACCTTGGTGCATTCCGGAACCTTGGTGCATTCCGGAACTCTGAACATTCCGGAACCTTGGTAGATTCCGGAATTCCGAACATTCCGGAACCTTGGTGCATTCCGGAACCTTGGTGCATTCCAGAATTCTGAACATTCCGGAACCTTGGTGCATTCCGGAACTCTGAACATTCCGGAACCTTGGTACATTCCGGAATTCCGAACATTCCGGAACCTTGGTGCATTCCGGAACTCCAAACATTCCGGAACTCTGAACATTCCGGAATTCCGAACATTCCGGAACCTTGGTGCATTCCGGAACTCTGAACATTCCGGAATTCCGAACATTCCAGAACCTTGGTGCATATCGGAACTCTGAACATTCCGGAACCTTGGTACATTCCGGAATTCCGAACATTCCGGAACCTTGGTGCATTCCGGAATTCCGAACATTCCGGAACCTTGGTGCATTCCGGAACTCTGAATTCCGGAACCTTGGTGCAATCCGGAACTCCGAACATTCCGGAACCTTGGTGCATTCCGGAACTCCAAACATTCCGGAACTCTGAACATTCCAGAACCTTGGTGCATATCGGAACTCTGAACATTCCGGAACCTTGGTACATTCCGGAATTCCGAACATTCCGGAACCTTGGTACATTCCGGAATTCCGAACATTCCGGAACCTTGGTGCATTCCGGAACTCTGAACATTCCGGAACTCTGAACATTCCGGAATTCCGAACATTCCGGAACCTTGGTGCATTCCGGAACTCTGAACATTCCGGAACTCTGAACATTCCGGAATTCCGAACATTCCGGAACCTTGGTGCATTCCGGAACTCTGAACATTCCCAAACCTTGGTGCATTCCGGAACTCTGGACATTCCGGAATTCCGAACATTCCGGAACCTTGGTGCATTCCGGAACTCCGAACATTCCGGAACCTTGGTGCATTCCGGAACTCTGAACATTCCCAAACCTTGGTGCATTCCGGAACTCTGGACATTCCGGAATTCCGAACATTCCGGAACCTTGGTGCATTCCGGAACTCTGAACATTTCGGAATTCCGAACATTCCGGAACCTTGGTGCATTCCGGAACTCTGAACATTCCGGAACTCTGAACATTCCGGAACCTTTGTGCATTCCGGAACCTTGGTGCATTCCGGAACTCTGAACATTCCGGAATTCCGAACATTCCGGAACCTTGGTGCATTGAAAAAATGGAGATCGAGGTAATGGACCTCACACAGGGGGAATTCACCCCCACCAAATCCAAGGGAGGCAGAAGAACAGCGCCCAAACCCCCGACAGCTTCACACTCCAGCCTGCCACGCACCACTCAGGATAGACTGAAATCCTGCGTGCAGACCCGCCTCCAAACGAGGAGAATTGAGGAATCCTCCCTGTCTCCTCCCTCTTCACCAGGTTCACCTATTCAGCAAACGCACCCTCCAACGAGACACCCGAACACGCAGAAGAAACTGCAAGACTGGAGTCTTCACATCAGAGAAACATCACTCATCATGGGTGATTCGAATGTGAGCACACTCCCATCCTTTTCAGCACCAGGAATACAAATTGACAGTTTTCCCGGGGCGAAATGGTGCCACGCACAAGCCCTTTTGGAAAAAGCGACCTGCGACGAAGATTTGGAAACACTGGTGTTATCTTTTGGCCTAAACAATAGGTCACAAAGAGACAAGAGCACACCGGTCACAGAGCTGAAAAAGGCACTGCAGACAGCCCAGGAAAGATTTCCTGAGGCTGACATCTACATTCCAGCTATTAACTTCTCCTCAGCTCTGCCCCAGAATGAGCAGGAAACACTGCTGCACTTGAACACTTTTATTGCAGGTCTGGACGAACACATACCTACTCTTCCTGCTTCAATGTTCCACACAGAAAAGGACAATATCCACTGGACTGATAAGACAGCGAAGTGTATGTTGGAGCATTGGAGTAACTATGTAAATGTGGTGTCCCCATGAACCCAGCCAACAGGGAGGGGGTAAGTTGTGACAATTGCAACAGTGTCATTAATTTATCTAAACACTTTCAGCCTTCCACTGCTCAGCGGACCCTTTTAAGTAGGGGCCTTAATTTCATTCCCACAAAAGGTCACAATAAAAATTTCCTATTACAATGTAGATACGACATTCAACAATACCACAGAAGGGTCAAATTGGCTATACATTATGGGGATAAGTCTGATACAGAACCCCAACCCTTCACTCCCAAATCTGATTGGTCTCCTCCCTTGGGCCAGCTTCCACATGAGGTGTCCACCTTGGTGAAAGCTGATTATGAATATTTTGATAATCATTTCCAGATTGACCGCATCAAACCTAACTTAAAGGGAGAAGAAACCAAAGCTCTAAAAGAACTAAGAGAAAACAAACAAATAATTATAAAACCGGCAGACAAAGGAAGTGCTGTGGTCATCCTGGACAGAGATCAATATTTACAGGAGGGCTACAGACAACTAAATGATACAACATACTACTCAAAATTGAAGAAACCCATCTATTTGGACACACTGCCTATTGTGGAGAAAATAATTAATAATCTTTATCAAAAGAAATTCATTAATATGAAACAAAAAAACTATTTATTAGGCTCCTCTGAGCCAAGAGGAAGGCTGTTTTATTTGCTACCCAAAATCCACAAAGACCCGGCAAAGTGGTCTGTACCATTCCAGGTGCCCCCCGGGCGTCCCATCGTATCTGACTGTGAAAGTGAAACATACCACACAGCAGAATACCTGGACTTTTTCCTGAATCCCTTGTCCACAAAGCATGATAGTTACATTAAAGACACATATGACTTTGTGGAGAAGGTGAAACAGGCAGAGGTACCCCCTAACTCATTTCTCTTCTCGATTGACATTGACAGCCTGTACACCAATATTGACATTAAGGAGGGAATGAACTCCATTAGGAATATTTTCCACAAATATCCAGAAAAGAAAAGGCCAGAAAAAGAATTATTACAATTATTGGAAATCAATCTGACAAGAAATGACTTTGAATTCAACGGGGACTTCTTCTTACAAATAAAAGGGACAGCCATGGGCAAGAAATTTGCCCCAGCATATGCCAACATATTCATGGCTGAATGGGAAACTGCAGCCCTGGCAAAATGTATTAAAAAACCATTGTATTACTACAGGTTTCTTGACGACATCTGGGGAGTATGGCCTCATTCTGAACAAGATTTTGAAACGTTTCTAAGCACTCTGAATAATCACAATGACTCAATTAAACTTAAATCCACAATTAGCGACTCCACAATTGACTTCTTGGACACAACCACTTTTAAAGGCCCAAATTTTTCACAGACCCACAAATTGGACATCAAAGTGTTTTTCAAACCCACGGACACACATGCATTGTTGTTTAAAACAAGCTTCCACCCGAAACATACCTTTGCTGGTCTAATTAAGTCCCAATTATTGCGATTCCACAGAATCTGCACCCAGCGGACTGATTTCAGAGCAGCGACCAAAATTCTATTTGCAGCTCTCGCCACTAGGGGGTACTGTCGCTCTTTCCTTAGGAAATGTTTTAAATCATTCCTACAGACCAAACCCATTGATCTGACCCCTATCCTACCAGTGATTGTGACATATGCCCCATCAACATGCAAACTGATCAGAGTGATTAAGAGCAACTTTCAGGATCTTGTCCAGAAAACCCAATTGCTGGGTGATCATAAGGTAATAGCGGCCTTTAGGAGGAATAAAAACCTGAGGGATTTCCTCATTAAGGCAAAACTTTCACCTCTCTCTGAGCCCAAACTCAGAGACCAAGGGCAATTTTTTAAGCACCAAACATGGTTGCGCAGCTTCTCAAACGGAAATGTATTCCACTCACAGTGTAACGGTTCTCCACGCTCCAAGAACTGTGTTTATGTGATTACTTGCAGCGAATGTGGCATCCAATATGTTGGTGAGACAGGCAACACACTTCTGACCAAATATTTTCCTACGTGTGTGTGTGTGTGTGTGTGTGTGTGTGTGTGTGTGTGTATACACATTTTTACAAATTAAATAGTAAAAAAAAAAAATAATAATAATAATAATAATAATAATAGTAATAATAAAATATATAAAATATACAGAGTTGAATATGTGCAAAACAAGTGGCATTTATATACAGTGTGGAGTGCATAATGTTGAAGTTCCAGTAGTGAATCTGAGGTGTCTATGACGTGTTCAGCAGTCTGATGGCCTGATGGAAGAAGCTGTCTCTCAGTCTGCTGGTACGGGACCGGATGCTGCAGAACCTCCTTCCTGATGGAAGCAGTCTGAACAGTTTATGGCTGGGGTGACTGGAGTCCTTGATGATCCTCCCCGCTTTCCTCAGGCACCGCTTCCTGTAGATGTCTTGGAGGGAGGGAAGCTCACCTCCAATTATCCGTTCAGAGCACCGCACTACTCGCTGGAGAGCTTTGCAGTTGTAGGCGGTGCTGTTGCCATACCAGGTGGTGATGCATCCAGTGAGGATGCTCTCAATGGCACAGTGATAGAAGGTCCTGAGGATGCGGGGCTCATGCCGAATCTTTTCAGTCTCCTGAGAAAGAAGAGGCGCTGCTGCGCCTTCTTCACTGTTTTGTTTGTGTGTACTGACCACGTAAGATCTTCAGCCAGATGTACTCCAAGGAACCGGAAGCTGCTCACTCTCTCCACAGCAGCGCCGTTGATGGTGATGGGGGTGTGTACTTCTCTGCACCTCCGGAAGTCCACTATCAGCTCCTTTGTCTTTGCGACGTTGAGGGTGAGATGGTTGTCTTGACACCAGTGGGTCAGGGCACTGACCTCCTCCCTGTAAGCCGTCTCATCACCGTTGGTGATAAGACCCACCACTGTAGTGTCGTCCGCAAACTTCACAATGATGTTGGAGCTGTTAGTGGCTGTGCAGTCGTAGGTGTAGAGTGAGTACAGGAGAGGGCTCAGTACACACCCCTGTGGAGCACCAGTGTTCAGTGTGATGGGGGATGAGGTGATGCTGCCCAGTCTGACCACCTGGCGTCTGTCAGACAGGAAGCTAAGGATCCAGCTGCAGAGGGAGCTGCTCAGTCCTAGATCCTGCAGTTTCCTGTCCAGCTTCGAGGGAACGATGGTATTGAATGCTGAGCTGTAATCTACAAACTAATCTACTATAATCTGTAATAATCTACTGTAATCTACTATTAATATAAATCAGGTCACTTTAACCTTGCTGAACTGAGGTAACATTTTTTCTTATGGATGAACTGGCCTAATCTGAGCTTTGATCATTTGCCACCCAAGAACCAGGATGGAGGTTAGTCAGTGTGCTGTCATACACCATCTTCCCTCATCCACCTACAGGAATATTGACATCATTAGGTATGTTTCCATTTTCGGAACTTAAGGGTAATTTTAAGGATGCACCAAAATGAAAATTCTTGTCTGAAACCGAAAATAAGGAAAGCAACGTCAAAAACCGAAACACTGAAAAAAATGGTTATGTCTATAAGAACCATAGTATTTGTGGCTACAATGTGTTCTAACCGCACTAGAATCAAGGCACTGCAATGAATCAATAACAAAACTGAAATTATTTATTTACTACTGACGTAACAACAGTGCACAATATAAATTAAAATTTAAAATAAAATGTTTAGCGCTACCCCACTCATGTACATAATAAGAAATCATAAATGAAAAAAATTATAGATGTACAACTGAAAGTATTGCTAAGAGAGATATGTAATAATGCTGCAGCGGGTCATTTTTGAAGGAGCGTTACATCTTTTTCCGCAGATTTTCTGGTTGTGACTCTTCTCTGATTCTGATAGCCTCTGCTGCTGGTGCTGACTGTCCCACTAAGCTCACCATCTCAGCCTGTGAGTGAATGCGCGGCCTGCCATCTTTCTCCCTATTACCCCGAAGTTCTGATCGTGGAAACACACCTCATGTGTACATTGTCAACATTGTAGGGACGTGCCATCTTGGGTGCCTCACGATTACGATTCGATTATAAAACGATTGTTTTTGTTGCATATTTTTTCCCCATTCAGGGTTTTTCTTTTTTCATTCCCTCCATAGATAAGTTCTAATCCTAAATCCATTCATTTTATATTAATGGAAGCTTCCTGTCTTTTATTTATTTGAAACCACAAATAAAATCAACAGATAAAGTAAGTAAAGTAAAATTTTATTTATATAGCACCTTTCTAGATAAAAAGATCACAAAGTGCTTCACAAAGTATAAAACAAAAACAGACAAAAGTTAACAATATGCAGTTCTAAAAAGATGTGTTTTTAGTTGTTTTTTAAAAGTGATCACTGAGTCTGCAGATCTTAAGTTCCGAGGAAGAGAGTCCACAGTCTGGCGGCCACAGTAGCAAAAGCTCTATCTCCCTTGGTTTTCAGCCTTGTATGCTGAATAACAAGTAGGCCCTGATCACAAGACCTCAGGGACCTCCTAGGGGCATAGGGCTGTAAAAGTTCAATGGTGTAGGCTGGTGCTTGTCCTAGAAGAGCTTTAAAGGTCAGAACCAGTATCTTAAAATGGACTCTGAATTCAACGGGGAGCCAGTGCAGCTGTATAAGCAACGGTGTTACATGAGAGTACTTAGATGTTTTTGTCAGAAGCCTTGCTGCAGCATTTTGGACAATCTGCAGACGCTCCAGGGAGTTTTTGTTTAGACATGTAAACAGTGAATTACAGTAGTACAATCGCGATTAAATGAATGCATGAATAACAATCTCCAGTTCAGTATGAGATACTCTGGGGCTCAATTTAGAAATGTTTCTTAAATGATAGAAGCAGGACCAAAATAGAGATTTGACGTGAACATCCAGGGTAAGAGTAGAATCAAAGGTTACCCCGAGGTTCCTGATAGACGGTTTCACAAATGTTGAAAGAGGACCAAGAGCATTCATTATGTTAGGTACATGTCTGTCTGGAGCACATACAAGGACTTCAGTCTTTTCTTCATTAAGTTGGAGGAAGTTGTCAGCTATCCAACCTTTGATGGATTCTAAACACTCATTTAAAATCTGCAGCCTAGAAACATCTTCAGGTTTAAAAGAAATATATAACTGGATATCATCTGCGTAGCAGTGGTAGCAAATGTCCTCAAAGGTGCTCAAAATATGCTGGAAAGGAAGTAGAAATGTCCAAAGTATGTTTCAAAATCATGTCAAGGTCATATTTTCAATTAACAATAAACATGAAATGTGTGTTGGCAGTTTAAGTATAATAAAAAAGGACCATATTTTGATTTCCTTAAAGGAGGAAACTCAAACACATCCATCAAATTCAGTTTACTTTTAGACCTTTAACCCTGTCTAATGTGTTCCTTCTGTATGTGGTTAAAAAGAAAAATTTAATAAAGTTCAGGTCAGCTTTTCCAAGTCAACCATTACAGAAATTACTTTAAAATCTAAGTAGAAATAATTTAATTTTATTAGAAAATAAACCATAAATAATATCTTCCTTTAAGTCATGTAGGACAAAAATTACACAAATCTTAAAATTATATTCTGAGAAAATAAATATTATTTTCCAGTCAGAGTAATAGAAAATAAAAGCAGCATTGATCTATGAATGTTGAACAGCTTTTTCAAAGTTTCTGTATCAGTTTGACCAACGGGATGTTTACACATTAGGAGTTGATGTCACACTGTCAGCTACAGCTAAGCTGCCTAGGTTCAGAAGAGAAAAAGTTGGCAAATCAGGGGAAACTTGACATTTCTGCTAACATGAAACACAACAGAGACACTACTTTCAAGACTAAGGTGCTAAATATTTGTTGTTTTGTGAATTTTGCACCGAAGGGGTGAGACGGAAATAACAGCCAGCTGTTTCTTGTCAGTCCGTCCGCTAAAAATGTCCGGGCGGCATGTCCGAATATTACGTTTTCCTCCCTTGTTTATTATGAAAAATAATCGAGTTTTAAACGTTTTTGAATCGTAATCGATTTGGTACATTTAACATCGTGATTAATCCATTTTTTTAATGAATCACCACACCCCTACAACATTGAGGAAATATAACTGTACTAACCTCACTGTTCATTTTGGCACAGCATATTGAGTGACAGAGTTTTGTGAAATAAAAATGAACCCACAAATATGGGCCGGGAATATTGAACTGAAAGTTGATTTAGTCCTTTCTTTCCTGTTCTGTTTAAACATAGCCCTGTTCAGGGCACTACCAACTCTCTTCCCATCACAAGCTGCACCACCCAAGAAGATGGGACATGCCAGTGAAGCACTGATTCTTGTCCTTCAGGTCTGGGTTTCTTCATATTTGTTATAAAATAATGCCCCTAAAGCCTTCACTTTAACAGTTTATTTAGCATATGGTGTTTTTATTTAACTGTTACAGGTGCAGTATCTTTGTCATTTCCTAAAGTGTGTAAAGACATAAACCTAACGGTGATGAGGCAGAATTTATTACATTTTTCAATGGCATGAATATTTGGGATTTTCTATACAGTATTTGTCTATCTAAAGAAAAATAACATTAATATGGACTGTAGCGCATCTGATCTATGGTTGTCATCATTCATGTATCACCCCAAGGGTGCACCCCAAAGGGTGCAATAAAGTGAAGTCCAAGTCTAATACATACTTGTGGTTATTTGAACTACCCTGATAGCGTTGGAGTTTCTCCGTACATTGTACAATTTTGTCTTTGTTTTTCTTTTGCCAACAGAAGATCCAGCATCAGCCCTGTTCTGCTCTTTGAAGGGTCCCGCTGTCTTATTGCAGATGGAACCACTCCCATCACCACATTTGCCACAGATGACCTTGGAGAAGGTTTGCTGTATCTTATGGCATACTACTACACCCTGCATCTCACCTATCCTGAATGTGTGGCAAGGCTTCTGTCTGTCATTCAGGCTGAAGTGTTAAAGGACAAAATCCATGAGCAAGACACCACAGGCTCATACAAAACAGTCATGGCAGGCTGTAGAAATTTTTATTCAAACGTAGAGCTGTGTGAGCAAGATATAACTTAGGTCTGTGTTAGGGCTGGGCGATATGACCCAAAATTCATATCTCGATATTTTTTACCTAGATGGCGATATAAGATATACATCTCGATATTTTTTTTTTTAAAGCCATAAAGTAAGAACAAAAAGAGAGTTCTTAGTCAAAGCTGTGTCCCAAATGTCACACAGGCACTTTTATTAACATAGAGCATAGATGTACATAAAATTTACTCAAAAATAAATTATGAGCATTCATTAAATAATAATGGTCAATAAATAAAAGAAAACAATGTTGTTTTTGTGCATAACAAAAAGCTCACAATTGTGCAGTCAAAATGTAAACTAAAAGACGCTGAGCATAGTAACAAAGACAGATTTCACAGCTGCTCTGTTCCCAAGTTCTACTGTGTGACTGATAGCATTGAGTTTGAAATCCTCTTCGTAACCACGTCTCTTAACAGGTGCCATTTATGGTCCTTATACACAGTAGGGTAATATTACGTTGAAGCACAGTACGTATCACTCCGCGAGGCTCCTCGGTAGCCGCAATGCTCTGACAATCCATCCAGCACCGTAGCTTACCAAAGTCGTACTAAAACATTTTTTGACAGATTGCTGAGCGTGTTCCACATAAAATCGGTTCGCGGCCATCAAGCACAACCAGAATTCATACATAAGGCGCGCTGTCAACTTTTGAGAAAATGAAAGGATTTTAGGCTGTGCAGCGCCTCTGGGCTGCATGGCGTTAGCGTGGTTAGCTCGTTAGCGTGGTTAGCTAGCTAACACGTTGACGCCGTCCAGCCCCACGCATGGGGCCATGCGCAGTAACTCGTTAACGGAGATTTGCCGTGTCCATCTTGTTGCTTCCTGCAGGTGAAGCGATGGGGGAGGAGGGGGAGTTGTATTCAGTGAAGGAAGGGCGAGGCCGAGTAACGTTGCGTAAAGACAAAAGTGGATGAAAGAGAGGCAAACTTGCGGCTCGACAAGTATAGTTATAACGTGACATAGACTATATCGATATAAAAGATATTGTCACATCTTATATCTCGTATAAAAATATATCGATATTTTTTAAAAACTCGATATATCGCCCAGCTCTAGTCTGTGTTGGAAGGTTTGGGCCTGATAGCTTTGAAGTTGCAATTTACTCTTGAATTCTTTTTTTTTTTTTTTTTTAATTCTAATTAATGTAATACAAAGTACTTTTTTCTTTAAACACATCTGTTCTGCAACTTGTTTAAAATTGCAAATACTCTTTTTATTACATTTTATATGTTGAGTAGCTAGCTGGTTTAGCAGTTCTAAAAGGAACACAAAATAACAATGTTACACTTACAATGTGTCTTTAAATTTCTGTGTGCAATGATTGACTGAAATATTTGTTACTGTTTGGAGAGTTTGTTTCCAATAAACGTCATGTACACAGTATACTGTACCTGCTTTCATTTGGTGTACATGCTTTGTCCTGTTTTAAGATTTTTTTTAAAAAGATGTATCTTGTTTAGTGGGTCTTGTTTTAAGATCTTTTCTCTCAAAGTAAGAAAAAATGAAAACTTAAAAAAAGCACTTATAGACTTATTTTGGTTTTATTTGACTTAACAGAGTTCTTGGAATAGCTAATTCACAACTTGTTTTAAGATATCTCTTACTTGTCCAAAGCCTATATATTTTTCTTATCAAGTGTAATTCTCTTACTGCACTGGCAGATTATTTCACTAAATTTAAGAAGATTTAGACTATAATCTATTATTTTTTTTAACTTATTTTAAGATGGGTATTTTTTTGCAGTGCAGTCTGTGGGACCACTGTCGGTCCTGAATGATTTCCATGAAAAAAAAAGTGTCTGATAGAAGTTCTACAAGTGAGTCCTCTTGTTCTCACAAGTCTGAGCTCCTCAACTTCAGCTTCTGAGCTGCTACCTGGAAGGAGTCAGGGCTCCACCTTCTTTTGGAGAAAGAGGCAAATTTTCACAATAAGAGGATGTGTTCGGGGAGGACTTAGATGTAGTGTGTCAAGAAGCACTGTGTGCAAGCAGGAGATGAGGACTCAAACACAGACTTCACAGAGGCAAAAATGGGAACTCAAAAAGGTAGTTTATTGTAGGCTCGGGAAAATGATACAACTAATGATGAACTAAACTAGACTGGGAAAATATCAACTAAACTTCACAGAGAGGCACACAAGGGAACACACAGCATGAGGGACGACGTGACACGGAACAAAGGGAGACTCTGAAAAAAATACACAGAAGGTAATGAGGGAAGTGGAAGCACATGGGGAACACAGCTGAGGACAATTACACACGACAGCGGGGGAGGACACGAAACTGAAAATGCTGACACCAAGATGCGGACCATAAACATAACAGAGAGAGGCAGAGAGAGAGAGAGAGAGAGAGAGAGAGAGAACATGACGGAAAGAGGAAAACACAGAACACAAGGAGTGGGAGCAAAGATAAGATACACAGCAAATCCAGCATGTCCAAATTAACACTGTCGGATTTGATTTCAACACTATTAAAGTGTCTATATGGGTCCACACCAGAGAGTGTTAATTTAACTCTTTTTGGAGAGTTGGTACGTTAACTCTGATTTAGTGTTAAACACCAAATCTGTCTGGAGTTGATAATTTAACACTTGGTGTTAAGAGTTTATATATTAACTCTCAAAGAGTATTTTAGTTTAACTACGTAAGAGTTATCTTCTAATTCATTCTAAAAAGCGGGAATTTTACTGTTCTGAACTTCTAGAAATTTCTTTTGGAAATAAACATTTACTAAAAAGATGCAATGGTTTTTGAAAAACATTTATTCTGAACTGTGCACCACAATTTCAAAACATTTTCTGAAAGATGTAACAGTATACATGTTCTCACTTTCATTAGAATTTTGTTTATCAAAAGGTCTGACATGGTAAATGCAAATAACAGCATTCTCATCACTTATTTCTTCAATACAATATGCATGTCCTTCATTCATCCCTTTGTGGAACTTCAACGCACTTCTGCTCTCCCCCATATTCCATCTTCACAAGCATATCCTGTGCGGAGATTGAATAAAAATTAGTTGACACTAATTAATGGCACAAATAATCCAGTAAACAATTGCAGCACAGTAAAAAAAAAAAAAAAGGAATCCTCTTTGAGCCATTACTTGTGTAAAGTATTTTCCCAAAAGACAAGGACACAGGCAACAGGTAATACTGAACTAAATGTAAAACCTCAACCTTTTTCATTTTTACCTAAACCGTGTGCACAAAACTCTGGAGGGATCTATGCTAACGTAGAATCCAGTCAGGACGCCTGCTACTGCTGTTTGCTCGTTTTTTTTATGGGCGATCGTTTTCAGGCTTCAAGTAGCACCATTATACCAACATTTCACATTCTAGACATTGTTTTAGGTGTATTTGACCAAAAGTTTGACTGAAAATTCACATGCAAGCTTTTTTTCAAGGCTGTGGTATTTGCCCGCAAACAATACCTTTCAGCTAGCTAAAGCATGTTATTATGCTATCAGCGAGCAACATGGCTAATGCCTTTCACACAGCTTTGTCTCAACTCCAAAGAGCCACAGAAGTAAAAGCTCATAATAATAATTGAAACAATCTTTGAAAAAATGACTTACCAAGCATGGCAAACAACTCAAATATGTAGAGCAAAATGTTCTGAAACGGCTTCACTTCAGCTTCGATTGGAGCCGTGCTGGGGGCGGAGTCTGTGAATTTACTCTATTGGTGTCATAGCCCCTGTAGGAGTTCAGAGTTAAGAGGTCAAGGGTTAATGTTTCCATTGTAACACCTCCAGATTTGACAGAGAAACACTCATTTTTAACACTCGATTTTAACTACTATCATTTTACACCTCAGAGTTACATTAAAAGAATGTGACTCTACTTAGAGTAAAATTAACTCTACTTTTGCAAGAAGACTATTAACACTAAAACATTTAACACTTTTGAATTTGCTGTGTAAGATAGAACTTTATTAATCCCTCGGGTGGGTTCCTTTGGGAAATTCGGTTTCCAAATAGCACAGCACCGACAGAAGTTACAGAATGTGAGCAGAATACCATATCTACACATATATAAATACAGAGACATATATAAATAAAGAGTATACAAAAGGGATAAATAGGAATAAGAATACAAGGGAATTGCACATTTCAAGTATTGAAGTCTATTGCACCGTTGGTTATTAACAAAAAGTATTGCACAGTGAAAAGGCACTACAGCTTGCTTGTTCCCCCCTCCTTTGTCCTCCTGTCTCCCCTCCCTCCCCTCCAGAGAGGAGTTAAACAGTCTGATGGCATGTGGGACAAAGGAGTTTTTAAGTCTGTTAGTTCTTGTCTTGGGGAGAAGAAACCTGTCACTGAACAGACTCTTCTGGTTGTTTATGGCCGTGTGCAGAGGATGCCTGGCATTGTTCATAATGTCCATCAGTTTCTTTAATGTCCTTTTCTCTGCCACTGTCATCAGAGTGTCCAGCTTCATGCCGACCACAGAGCTAGCCTTCCTGATCAGTTTCTCCAGCCTGGATGAGTCCTTCTTTGCTGTGCTGCTCCCCCAGCACACCACAGCATAGAAAAGTACTCCAGCAACCACTGACTGCACAATAACTCACATCACTATATACACGGTCACACAGAGGGAGACAATGGGGGATAAAGACACGAAGGGAAATCCAGTAAATTAACCTGAACAACTTAGGACCCATAGAATAACAAATGAACGTAACATGACACAGGAACACAGGAAAACTAAGAACGTTGGGTCAAATGACCCAGGATCCTGACATATTGTGAGCTGTAGAAGGATGAGATGGACTGATGTTATCTGACACGACCTCCGTCTGCAGAAAATGTGCCGATGAACAATCACAGGCGCTTGTTTCCACACAGCAGTCTGGATTTATTTCAACTCACAGCTCCAACATTACAACCATTTTAAATTCAAACACTTTCATCAGCCTGAATATCAAACATCATCACTTACAAACTGAGTCACAGTCAGCTGACTGCTCCTGTAGATGGAGGACAAATGTTTATTACAGCTACAGCTGTGGAGGAGATGTGAACAGAAAATCATGAGGGTAAAGTTCAAACTGAGCCAACCAGCCCCGTCATGTTCCAACATGACTCTGCATGAGCAAAGAAAGTCCACAGAGAGTTTGGTCTGGAAGAACACCTTTATGATAAATTGGAGTGAATAATGTGAGCCAGGCCTCCTCATCCGATGTCAGTGTCTGACCTCACAATTGCGTCTGGAAGTGTGTTCAAATAAAATTCCCATAAACACTCCTAAATCTTGTGGAAGTCATTTCTAGAAGAGTTTAAGCTGTTACAGCTGCAGCAGTGGGAAGACATCAATTTTAATCCTTTGGATTAAGAATAGGATGTCAGTCAAGTTCATATGTATGTAAAGGCAGACAATCAAATACTTCCTGTAATATAGTGTGTCATAAATTTCTCAACCTTCTCAAAAATCAATCAAAAACAAATCTCCTCATACTCAAGCTAAAATGTTAAAATAGAAAAAAAAGATTAAAAAAAGATGTTTACAGCTTTACACACAAATGTTTGTCTCATTGACCTGTTTAAATATTAACAATGCTTAATAACTGATCCATGATCCATCCATCCATTCGCTTCTCAGGGTCGCGGGGGGCACTGGAGCCTATCCCAGCTGTCATAGGGCAAGAGGCGGGGTACACCCTGGACAGGTCGCCAGTCTGTCGCAGGGCCAACACACAGGGACAGACAACCATTCGCACTCACATTCACTCCTAGTGGCAATTTGGATTATCCAATTAACCTATCCCCACAAGCTGCATGTCTTTGGATGGTGGGAGGAAGCCGGAGTACCCGGAGAGAACCCACGCAAACACAGGGAGAACATGCAAACTCCACACAGAAAGACCCCGGCCTGATGGTGGAATTGAACTCAGGACCTTCTTGCTGTGCGGAAACAGTGCTAACCACCATGCCACCGTGCTGCTGATATATGATCCATTATTAGTTATTAACAACATCTCAGGAAAAAACGCTTCAGAATTATCTGTATTAAAAAGAATCTACCAGTGACAACAAACAAAATCCTGTAGTTGTTCTGACATCAGTATTAATGTTAATTATTTCAAATCTTTATAAGAAGGATTTGTGAACTACAGAAGTCGAATTTTACCCTGAGGAAACCTACCAATGACAGTCCCATGCATGTTAGCCTCTTTGTGAGTGTTTATGCATTATGTTGTCTGAGCATTGCTGACCAAAGTGACTGCTGGTGAAACCTGAGTGACGTACCAGTTTGAACTGGTCTGCTCCACTGTGGTTATTGTTCATGTGACACTTCCACCTACTGCTGGACCACAGTTTGTGCTGAAAGTTGCTTCAGAGAGAAGGAATAACAAAACAGAAGAAATAGTCTTTTTACCACAGGTCTGATGACCTGATATGTTTCCACTTTAGTTGATTCATGCATGCAACAATCACAGCTTTCAGCAGACTAACATGCGTCAACCAATCATTAATAGCTCCACGTTTAACAACACAGGAAGATAGAACCATGATGTGCTACTTCACATGTTTCGGTTTCAGAAGCCAGCAGAATGTGTATGTAATCAGTTATGTGAGAGCAGCTCTTTAAAAGGAAGCTTCCAACTGATTTTAAATAGAGGAAATCAGATGATAAATGTTGGTGTGAAAAAGGAACCATAGCAGAGATAATGCAAATGACCTCCTAATGCTTCTTTAGCTAGAGGCTCCTTTCAGAGCCACAAGGAGTCTGTTGTGGGTCAGTTGAATGTCGAGAATTCAATTCAATTCGATTCAAGTGCCCCCAGTCTATGTTCCTGTCTCATCCCTCTGTTGTTTTCACTTCTTCAATCCATCTGCTGTCACTCCACATCCAGCCAGTAGGTGTCCTCACACTCTCCTCCTGCTTTGAGTTACTCCCACAGTGCCCTCATCTGTTTTCCCTTCCCTGCTCGGCCATTAAAACTGCCATCTTGTTCTTGTTTCTTCTTGATGTTCAGCTCTTTGTTCTGCTTTCTGCCTGGAAGCTTCTTCATACTCAAAAATCTCAACAGTTCTTTGAAAACAAAGTAAAAAAGTGAATGTGAGTGAAATCAGTCCAAACTAACAGAGTGAAGAGCAGCAGATGAAGCATCAAAGTCACAAAAAGTAAGGAAAGAAGGAACAAAAGTGCCATCTGTGTCCTTTCAAACAAACAAGCATCAGTGTCCAGGACTAAAACATGAATCCACTGAGGAACTAAGCGTTCCACTATCCGCTCCAAATACACTTACTCCAAACAGGCTATCTTTTATATCTGGCGATCGTGGCTCAAGAGTTGGCAGTTTGCCTTGTAATTGGAAGGTTGCCGGTTCGAGCCCCGGCTTGGACAATCTCGGTCGTTGTGTCCTTGGGCAAGACACTTCACCCGTTGCCTACTGGTGGTGGTCAGAGGGCCCGGTAGCGCCAGTGTCCAGCAGCCTCACCTCTGTCAGTGCGCCCCAGGGTGGCTGTGGCTACAATGTAGCTTGCCAACACCTGTGTGTGGATTTGTAAAGCGTCCACTTTTATATTTTGTGTGATGGCATTATAATTTAAGTTATAAATTTCTGTCAAATCCTTTGGTATAATGACTCCAAGATATGTCAGTTTGTTAGTATTCCATTTGAAATCATACATTTTACGTATGTTTTCTTTTGGTACATAGTTGTAAGTTAGAGTTTGGTTTTTGTGTATATTTAATTTGTAACCCAAGAATTGGCTAAACGGTTCAAGGCGCATCATCAGTTTGGGAAGACTAGAGTCCGGATTTGACAAGGTCAAAAGTATGTCATCTGCGTATAAGCATATTTTATACTCCACTCCTTTAACCTGAATGCCCTCGATTTTCTGGTCTTCTCTAATACATTGAGCCAGGGGCTCTATAAAAAATGCTAACAAGGTAGGGCTTAGGGGGCACCCCTGACGACATCCTCTCTCCAGTATAATAGTCCTGGACAGATTTCCATTCATTTTAATCCGCGCAGTTGGACAACTGTATAGCGATTTCAAACAGCCTATGATCTGCTCTTTGAAGCCAAACTGTTTTAGATAAAGAAATTCCCATTGCACCACATCAAAGGTTTTCTCTGCATCCAAACTCAAAGCAACTGATATAAATTGATTTTGACTCATAATATTTATTAGGTATAATGCTCTTCTTGTCCTGTGTTTGTCTATATTTTATGAAACCCGTTTGGTCGTGGTCGATCAAGTCGGGACTAATATTTTTCCGTCTTCTTGCAATGATTGAAGTAAATATTCTGTAATCTATATTTAAGACTGAGATAGGTCTATATGAGGTGCACTCTGATCTGTCCTTTCCCTCCTTTGGAATCACAGATAGGATAGCTTGTTTACAGGATACTGGAGTCTCTCCTCCCTTCAAGATATAATTAAAACATTTTAACAGCACTGGTGACAAAAGGTCCCTATACCACTTAAACCATTCTGCAGGGAATCCATCTGCTCCTGGCACTTTGTCTTCAGCCTAGATATAGCTTTATCAAGTTCTGCGTTAGTAACCTCTTGCGTTAGTATTTTGTTTTGTTCTTCTCCTATGGAAGGCAAATCTAGAGACTCCAGAAATCCTTTCACTAGTGATGAATCCATTATTTGGGGTTGAGTGTAAAGCTCTTTGTAATGTGATGCAAAAGATTCTTCTATATCTTCGGGTTTGTGGGAATAGGTCTTAGTGGATTTTTAATTTTTGTAACTGTTCTATAAGCAAAGAGCTTACCTCTTTTAACCCTAACCCTATTAACATTAAGTGTTACTAAACTGTACTCTTAAAATGACATGTCTTGTATAAGTCAGAGCATTTACCTTGTAAGACCTGGGTGATAAAACAAAACAAAAACAAAACAAATAAACAACAACAAATAAACAAAAAACACCCACACACAACATAAATTTGATTTCAAAATTTGAAACTTTAACTAAAACAGAACAAATGAGAGAACTGTGGTTTCGACTAAAAAACAGAATTCCCCAAAAACCCTTTGGAGAGGAAAGCTGTCGTTTCACAAGCGGCCTCTCCTGTGTAAAGTGACGTCTCCTGAGGTTATGCATAAACAAAATACCACAAAGTAAGAAGTAATCAAACAATCAAACAGTGTTTTAATCTCTAAGTACTCTAAGGCAGACATTTAACTTTCAGTATATATTTAGGTGTAAAATGAAACCTAAACGTTTACACTAAATTGTATTGTGTACAGTGTAAGGCTGAAATGTCAATCCTTACCCAGGAAAAGTCAAATCGGTAGAGAAACTGAATTTCTCAACTATTCAGCTTAGAACATGATCAAACTGTGTCCCTTGGTTCATGTCGAAATGCCTAGAACATCATCTTCGCTCTCTCTTGATGTTCATCACGGTTCCGGCATCCCGCTGTCTCTGCTGTCTTCCAGGAAAGGTGCTTCAGCTTTTCCTGTGTTGCATCCATGGATTGGGCCTGTTCTCCCGCGGAGCTCAGAACCTTCCTTTTCTGATGGGGGCGTAAGCCTTTCTTTTCTGTTGAATTTCAGTGGGATAGTCCTGGTCAAAGTAGATTCTCACTCCGTTCAGAAAGACCTTTCTTTTTCCAAGCAGAGCAGAGCACCAGTTCTTTAATTCTGTACTTCAGAAAGTAAATCACTATTGACTGGGGGCTGGCATTCGGCGGTGGCTTCGGGCTGAGAGCTCTATGACATCTTTGCATTCCCAGCTCAGTATCACTTAGGGACAACTCCGATTTAATAAATGTTTCCAAGAACTCCCGTAGGTTGTTCCCTTCCGTGTGTTCTGGGATTCCATAAACACGAAGGTTGTTTCTTCGTGATCGGGCTTCCAGGTCTGTCAGTTTAGCTTGTATATTTTCTTGTGCTTGAATAGCTTGAAGCAGAACCTCGTTAGCTACGGTAGCCCACTCCTCCACCTCCGCCACCCTCCCTTCTGCCCCATCCACTCTACTTATTGTGTCCTTTATGTCTCTGACAATTTCGTTTAATATGTTATCAATATCTTTTCTAAAACACGTAAGTTCCGTGGAGAAGGCATCTTTGAAATTTTTCAGGTCTGTTTTCATGTCCAACCTGGTAGCTTTTAGCTCTTCGTGGATAGCACGGATGCTAGCTTGCAGGCCATCCATACCCTCGTCGCTGTCATCATCTGTGTCTTGCCTCTCTGTTTACGACCAGTTTTCCCCTCCATTAGTGTAAAATGCTGTCAGAGTAATAATTCGAGTAAATTTGGGGATTTTTGGTTAGTGAGTCTGGGAGCTCTCACCTTACACGTACCGGAAACCCCCTGGGTACACCCTTCTAAATGTATAATTGAGGTTTCCAGTTCAAAATAAACCACAATTTCAAAGACAAAAGTCCAAATGGCAACATTCATTTGACATTGCATAGACCTTGTTAGCTAGTTGCAACAAAACCTTAATTTGGAGGAACAGGTCCAACTTGCCCACACCAAATCCACTTCCTGTTTGTGGAGATGTCTGTAAAACTCCTCAAAGTAAAATGTCCAAAGGTCCAGGGGAATGTGTGTGTGTGTGTGTGTGTGTGTGTGTGTGTGTGTGTGTGTGTGTGTGTGTGTGTGTGTGTGTGTGTGTGCCGTGCAGCACAGGAACAAAATCAACTGGTCTGTCGGTGGGATTGGCTCGCCATCAATATCAGATCCATTCTAATGCATCGAAAAGAAACCCTGACCTGTCAACAACAGTGTCATAGGAAACACTGAGTTTCCAAATTATCACACTTCACACACTGTTAGCACATAAAAGTACTGTTTGTAACATTAACCATGTTTACAACTGAAAATAAAACTGTGAAATATGTAATAATCGTTGCATTGGTTTCAAGGGCTTCTTCAGTCTTTTCAGTAGTTAAAATATTTACAATTTCAATCACATTTTGAAGAAAACACAACTGTAGGGCATCGCCTCAAGTTTTGTTCAGCAAATAAAGATTTCCACAAAACATTGTAACCTATTTCTCCAGTAAACACTACAAACATTTTACTCACAGTGAACTCATAATAAGTGCAAATAAACAATGAACAGGTAAAATAGTTTGCTCACCGATCTCACAAGAGGACAGCGCAGGAGCGTGAGATGGCACCGTCTCTAAGCCCTGACATTCCACGACCAAACAATGCGGAGAGAACCAGAACTAGTTAGTTGTTTTGAACTTAACGCATCATTTTAGCAGTACACATGCATGAAAGCATTTTTAGCATAAGCAGCTAGTGTTAACTCTTCCTTCTATATTATTTTTGTACCTTTTTTCAGCGAATCTCTCCCTCTTTTTCCCTGCCAGTGTATTCAGAGCTAATGGGGCATAGCTTGTGCTCTCTCAGACGGAGATGGCAGGCGGAACAATGCATCATTTTGCAGATGCTCATCAGCTCTCCACCTCCACCATCTGCTGCAGCAGAAATGGTAATAATACTCTCATTATTCTCATATATTACAATCCATCCATCCATTCGTTTCCGCTTCTCCTTTTCAGGGTCGCGGGGGGCACTGGAGCCTATCCCAGCTGTCATAGGGCGAGAGGCAGGGTACACCCTGGACAGGTCGCCAGTCTGTCGCAGGGCCAACACACAGAGACAGACAACCATTCGCACTCTCACATTCACCCCTAGTGACAATTTGGATTATCCAATTAACCTATCCCCACAAGCTGCATGTCTTTGGACGGTGGGAGGAAGCCGGAGTACCCGGAGGGAACCCACGCAAACACGGGGAGAACATGCAAACTCCACACAGAAAGACCCCGGCCTGATGGTGGAATTGAACTCAGGACCTTCTTGCTGTGCGGCAACAGTGCTAACCACCGTGCCACCGTGCTGCCTGCTATATTACAACCATTATATTACAATGGTTCAGGTTTAATTTTCATTTCATATTATCTCCGCCTGTATATACCTATTGCTACAACCCTATTTGAAGCATTTGTTTGTAAGTTGTGTGTTAAACACTTTATCTGTTTTGTTGTATCTGTGAATATCTTTCCTGAACTTAACTCTTGACAACTATCAGTGAGTTGTTCTGGTAGCAGGTGATATTTTTCTTAAGAAATCCTCTCTCAAAAAGCCTTAAGGATGTCTAGTGATGTGGTGTAAAACACAACTATTTCCAGGAGTAGTTCTGGATAAATAACTTTATGAAACTCAAATGCAGTAGAATATAATAGAATAGCCCTTTATTGTCATTGCACATGTACAACAAAATCATGGGTGCTCCATGCCAACTGTGGAGGATTAAAAAAATATAAATAGTAAAGACATCAGGAATAAATAGCAAATGAACTGATATATATACAGTCAAGAGGAATATATACAAAACAAGAGAAAGGCACACAATGGAGAGTAAAGTGCTTGGAAGCAGTGCAAAAGGTCTGTGTATAGAGTTCGTATGTGAGAAAAGGGTTACGGGGTGCAAGGGGTTACCCTGGTTTTACTGAGGCTGGAGGATCTGGCAATGGCCTCCAGGTGAGGCAGAGGGCAGCCAGTGATTTTTTGCATTGTGTTGATTACCGTCTGCACAGGCTTCCTGTTTTCAGTAGTGGCCCCTGCGTACCAAACACCCAGGCAGGAGGAAAGCACGCTCATTTAATGCTTCCTCTGTTACTTTACAAGCTAAGCTATATGGTATGAGTGTATTGTGCTTACTGTGCACAAAATTATGGGTAATGTCTGTCAGATAAACTGGAATGATGGTCAGCAAAATGGAGCACCATGTATGCGTTCTTGTTCCAGCTAGTATCCCTGTCACACAGCTGGGGGAGTGTGTGCAAGGTTGTGTGGAACAGAGCCGGTGAGGCAGTTGTAAAGAGAGATTATATGGATCCAGAGACACTAGTTTTGGCCCACTGAGACTGCAGTTAAAAACTTCTCCTGAACTTGAAACCATACTTCCATTAAGATAGAAAAAGCTGCACGGTGAGGTTTGATCTCAAGTTCTAACTACAGGAAATGTTAGTAAATACATATGAAAAAAGTCTGAAGATAATAACTGTTTGTGTTGACTGTCAAATGTTTTTTGTTAGTGTAACATTTGTATAACACAAATATCACAGTAATCATATAGTGGTCAGTAAAATGTATTCAGAACTTGCAAATTGATAATGGATTCATCATCTCTTAAGTCATCACAAAGAAATTAGATACAAAATGTGAAAATGGACTCATCTTAGTGAAAAAAGTATTAGTAAAACAATGACACACTGACTGACTTTCAGCAAGCTTTCCAAACAGACATAAGCATGTTTCTCTGTGACAGCAGCTGCCAATCAAATGCCTCATCTTATAGAATCAGGTTATTAATCAAAATAAAACTAATAGAATAAATCAGCCAGACGAGAGTTACTACTAATGGCTGAGGTTAGCTTTATTGTTTTAGTATGACCAGTTTAACAGCCACCCTGCCGCCCGACACCAGGGGGCGATAGAGACGCTTTGCTTTCAGTTTTTGAAAGGTCGTGAATTTATTTCTGTAGTCGTTGGTCTGTGACGCATCGGGTCAGCCAATCGGGTTGCGTCAGGCAATTTAAGACAACAAACAGAGGAGACGTTTCAACAAGTGTTCAGCTGAGTAAGTCCATTGTGTTATGTGAGTTGTGCTGATACAGGAGCGACACAGCTAAGCTACTCAAGATGCAGCAGATGCAGTAGGGGAATAGCTCTTCTCTTTAGCCAGCTAGCGTTACAAGATAAACTGCGGCTGCAGTTGGCTTTAAGGCGCCCGAAAGTACCGGAAGTAAGTTAGTTCATTTTCAAAATAAAACCCAGTCACAAAGTATCAGAATCAGAATTTATTTATCCCCGAAGGGGCAACTAATAAACAACAAAGCAGCATAACGTTTAGATAAGGACAATAAGAACAGGCAATAAGAGTGAAGTATTAAACTCATTTGCTGAAACGATTCTTTACAAAACACTAACAAAAGTAGACATTATTAGGTATAATTAAGTTGAATGAGAATTACAGATTCGAAGATGCGTGAGAGTATTTTAGAATCTGTTGTCGAAAAACACTTGATGGTGCTCGTAGAAACCCAGGTTAAGATTACTTTATTTATACCCACAGGTAAATTTGCTTTACAGAAAAACCCCTTCACAAACACACATACCTAATGAAACCTGACAAAACACATATGTAGTAATTAAACAATATGAATCAGAGCCAAGTCAAATAAGTGTGAAAGCCGCAAATATTTGACTATTTGTGTTGTTAATAAGCGTAATGATGGTTTGACGTTATACTCGTGTTACAGTGAAGAAAAGATTGACCTGCTAGGCGAGTGAGTCTTTTCACTTTATATTTGGATCATTTTGAGCCTCACATCGAAAATGTTGTCAAAGTTAATATGAAAAATCTGTTTTATTTAATAAGGTAATCATAACTCAAGAAACTACTCAGTTCAGTCTTCATTAGCAGCATGGTTTGCTCAGTTGCCATGGCGATAATTCAGGTGTGAAATGGCCGTAAGAGATCTCTCCATGACAACTGAGCAAACTCCATCTATGGTTGAAGACTTTGTAGTAAAGATCCATTCACAGTCAAAGTGGGGACTCGGTTTCTCTCAAATGTGATGCAAAACACACCACAGTGTTTCACTCATTAAAGTAATGGTAGTTTGGGGTGTTTGGACAGAACATTATGTTTTCTAATCTGTTTTCTGCACGTAATATACCAACAGTACAGTGTGTCATATTTTCTAGTAGGTGTATTCCTTATCAGTCTCCACTATAGGCAACGCAGTAACTTTTCAAAGAAGAAAAAATCACCCTAAATAGTAACAGAAATGCTATTTTGTCTGAAAATTCTGGTTTAAAACCGTTTAGAAATAAATGTTGTCTCTATAAGAAACGACTTAGAATTTATACAACCAACTGAACGATGTTTCATTTCACTGCATTCTTCCAATCTTGATATTTCATGCAGTGAAACAGTGTCAAAGCAAGATGAGCCAGCAGAAATGATATTGCCTTTCACAAAGTGCTTACTATGGGTTGACAGGTGCTTTGAAGTTTATTTGGATGGACAGGAAAGTTTATTTTGTTGAGGTAGGACGCTGACTTTGGATGGTTTTGACTCCTGTGAACACATTTTTAAAAGGAACATGCTTAAGTGGTTTGTTGGGTTCTTGTGGGCAGTGCATTCTCCTTGAACAGTTGGCTGTGGTCAGGCAGTTCGGTTACAACTGTTCTGTGTTTTTCAAATGTGATGAAAACATGTGACATCCATACGTCCACTCAGCCTTGCGTGCGGTTTGTGCACGTTAGTAGTTGTGAACAGACCTGCAGTGAATTACACTGATGTGCTTCTGAACAGGCTTTCTGCTCCTGTTAAATGAAAACCTGAAATCTTGAAAGGACATGAGAACATTAGTGTTTGGATGATTCATAGGGTGAATTGTTTCAAGCCCTTCCCGGGCCAAAACCCTAGTTATCTCACATATTTCATACACTATTCTCATTCATTTGAATGATGCAACAAAACAGAAATAGCATTCTGTGAATGGCATATGGACTCTTTGTAACTGAGCATTAAGTAGGTGAGGGTGATGCTTCTCATAATGTTCATAAAAATGTTTTATTGTGTGTTGTTCTTTCCTAGTTTCCTGCTGGTGGATGAGGTGAGCGTGATTATGTCTCGCAGACTAACCAAAGAAGAGCTGGATGCACAGTTTGAGCAGTTCTTAAAAGAGGTAACGCAACATTAATGCGTCTGTGCCGATGTTTGTAAATCATCCTCACACTATCAATTACCCGTATAAAGTCTTTCATTCATCTGATTCTGATCATCAAAATCTAAATGGTCACTTATTATTTTGGGTGGTGGGTTTTTCATCTGTACCCCTCTTGGGCTATATTTAGAACTGCCTGTAAACATTAATGACCAGCTTTACAAGCAAAGATTAGCCTACAGTCAGCGCTCCTTAGAGCGCCGACTGCATGTGAACTGTGCTGGTGCTGAAAGGCTAATATCAGAAGTGATTTTACTGAGAAGTGTTCGTATCTCAGCCAAACAGAGGGAGCTCTTTGTGTATGTAATATCAAAAATGTCACCGTGATCAGTGGTCCCTTTATATCAGCAATAAAAAACAGGAAACCACAGTTTTGTCTTAAGAGCATCTCTTTGTCAGTCTGTTTCAGATGACTCTGTGGATTTAGGTGCTGCTGACAAGCAGCCACACTCTAAAAGCAACCAGAAACCAAGAGTGAGGCAAGATGAGGCACTCAGTGGTGGAGGATCAGCAGCAGGTAATAATGATAAAACATCCAGCACATGTGAGACATTAGCTTTATTGTAGATCATTCTCTCCTCTCTCTCTGTTTGTGGGGTTTTTTTCTTAGATGCAGAAATCTGTAAATAAAAACATGAATTAGGCTGCGTCCACACCAGGGCTGCCACAAACGATTATTCTGATAGTCGACTAATCAGATCATCATCCATTGGACGTAAAAGTACAGCTTATTGCACCAGCAGCATCTGCTCTGATATAACTATCATTAGCTTACAGCTTTAAGTGTGTAAGGTGCTCACTAACAATAAAGACAAGATGATAGTTTATTACATTTTAATGAAATTTGCAGATTGTTTCGGTAAAGTTTAATAAACTCCTTGCTATCTAAAATATAACAGGACACCGGAGTAAACTCTCCAGCATCTCACACTTCTGATAATCAGCTGTCTGCTTGAGGTTTATTCAGCTGTGTAAAAACTATAACTTTAATCTCAGCCAAACCGATTTACTCAGGAACAAATAAATACTAAAAAAAAGATAACATTACATATTACAAATAACATTTTTAAGTTATCTAAGTGACTCATATATCATGTTTAACCTGAGTAGTGAAGTGGATCTTACAAAGCTTCAAACGACGCGTCGACTATTAAATCAGTCGTCGACGGTTTTGATAGTCGACGTAATCGTGACTAGTCAACTAATCGTGGCAGCCCTAGTCTACACTAATCTGGATAAATTTGAAAACGGTGTTTTCATCTAAAAACGCTCCGTGTCCACAGGAGCCGAAGAGTTTTTCATCCACAATGAAACGACTAAAAACGCCTACGTTCCAGTACTGCTCATGCGTGAAACATGAGACAATTCAACCTGCCTCATTTCTGTCTGCTGTTTATTTACTTTCCAACTCTCTGAAACGTCGCGGCAAAATGTCGAGGAAAAACACAGAGTTTTTTAAATGGACTAACAATGAGGTGGAGTTGTTGCTGCGAGTAACACAAGAGTACAAAATTGAAAAGCGAGCGAGAATATAGACCAAAACAAATATGCCGAAATTAGCATTTGGTCCTCTTTGAAGAAAAGCTTTGGGGAGCATGTGCAAACAGATAGTAATCTTTAACGGGGCTGTGAAAAATGGGAAAAGACTAAACAAGTGCTGCACCATGCCGTCCGTCATCTTAGTTGAATTGGTCGCATGACTGCATCATGTGACTAAAATGCGTTATCATTTTTCGTATGCCTCTGTTTTGGCTTTAGCTTTTCCACACTGCAATGCAAAAACTGCGTTTTCTAATTTATGGGGAAGACCCCAAACCTCCCTCCTCCTGCTCATGTGTAGTGCTGCTGCGTGTTGTTCTAAAGTGCATGTGGGGCGATCGTGGCTCAAGAGTTGGGAGTTCGTCTTGTAATCGGAAGGTTGCCGGTTCAAGCCCCGGCTCTGACAGTCTCGGTCGTTGTGTCCTTGGGCAAGACACGTCACCCGTTGCCTACTGGTGGTGGCCAGAGGTGGCGCCAGTGTCCGGCAGCCTCGCCTCTGTCAGTGTGCCCCAGGGTGGCTGTGGCTACAATGTAGCTGCCATCACCAATGTGTGAATGTGTGTGTGAATGGGTGGATGACTGGATGTGTAAAGCGCTTTGGGGTTCTTAGGGACTAGTAAAGCGCTATATAAATACAGGCCATTTGCATTTAAAACACGGGAGGGCATGGTGCTGCTGCCAGAGAGCAGCAGGTGCCAGCACGGCCAGAGGTGAGGCTGAATACACAGACCGTCCTCTGGATGCCATGTAGCATGTAGCAGGCCCTACATGTATGTGTTATGAGAGTGTGAGTGATGTGGATGTCTGTGGATTCTGTAAGGATGAAACCTGCCTGCCGGTTTTCTAAGCTTTACCCTGAGATTCTGGCGTTTCTAGCAAAATACATTTATATTCAAAGAGCTACTTTTAAACCCAGCCCTGTTTATTGTGGCTTCTAAATGCATTTTTTTTGAGTAATTGACTTTGTTCTGACTTTTTCATTGCAGTTATTTTATGCATCTAATGCAGGAATTGCAGCTTCTTTTAATCGCATGTTTTTATCATTGCATAAACCACAAGGATGTATTTGTTAGCAGTTGGGAACATGTTTTACTGTTTACTCATATTTAATACAAACGAAAGCCTCGAAGGGGATTTGTGTCTCTGGTAGAAACCAGCAAGCAGCCACTCATCAAACTAAAATAACAACAATAATAAATACATCTTAAGAACACATTTATACTGTTTACTATAAAATGTTATACATAAGAAACTATAAACAGGAACCTTTCAGACTAGAGCTAATATTGAACTTAAATGTGCTCTAAGCTGCTCCAGTGCGTTCTGAATGTGTTGGGTTGCATCCAGCTAAACGTCTGACAGTCACTCGAATAACTATTTATTTTTTGTACGTTGTCTTCACTTCACCCATTCACACCAGCACGTCCTTCTTGTTTTAGTGCTTTCTGTCTAACATTCACACACATTCATACTCGGCTGCATCAGAGACCAACGTGGCCTCAGCATGTTGCTCAGGGATACCAGCCACCCTGATTGGGTTATTCAAGTGATGATAGGACCTTACTGTACATGTTAATGTTGGTGTCATTCTATAACATGAGACAGCGAGAAATGTTTCAACAGCACCTAAAACCTGACACAGGCTAAACAGAAAAAATTGAAATGATCTGATGAAGACAGTCAGTGAGCTGATGCCTACACTAGGTGGCAGCGTGGGCCTTTTGTTCAGCCAATAATATCGTTTCTATTATGGTGACTGTGTCTGATGTGTTGTTGGGTCCCAGGTGGTGGATCGATGTTGCTTTTCCTAATTTGTTTAGATCAAGATGTTTTTATTTCTGTCAGCACGGTTGGAATCTCAGATTTCTTTAAGGAAGTCTGAGTCTATTCAAGAGGAGGATGAGGAGGCAGAAGGTATTCACTCAAAGGAGGAAGACCTCGTCCTGAGAGACAACAAAGACACAGAGGGTGAGTCCTTGAACACACAGACGAACCAGCGAGAGCGATATGTGAAGGTATTTAAAAAGCAAACAACAGAGGAGCATGCAGAAAACTCTGCTTAGAAACTTTTTATAAAAGAAAGAAAATCAATAATAGGCTCAAATGGAAAGAAGCCCGAGAAGAAAAATATGCGATGAAGAACAGAAACAGATGTTCAGTGAAATTTGTGAGACTACCAGTTTATTTGGGAGGCTGCAGAAATGTACTGACAGCTAAGAAGGTGTTACACAAATTCATGCTTGGAGAAACTGTGCTAGCACTCCAGTTCTCCCAGATCAAAAAGCATTTTTCATCTTTTATTATGTAACCAGGATGGCAATGGTGCAAAACATTTTTTTGAGCATGTAGCACTGAGTAGCTCCACCGTTATTGTCCACCCACATAAAGCACTATACATGAAGGAGTCTTGTGGAGAAGTGCTGTGTTTAAATGTGTGTGCAGGCTCGGCGACGGTGCCAGCTGTGTACATGAGCGCGGTGGGTTTAGACACTCTGGAGGAGGAAGAGGAGAAGGCCAGGTTCTTTGCCCAGCTGGAGGCAGGAGCTTCATCTACTATAGACTACTCCAAGCTGAACAGGGAGCTGGACTCAACACGTTCTACCCCTGCAAACAACTACAGGCATGTCAGCAGCTATGTGTTAGGGCAGGGATAGCTCAGCAGGTAGAGTGGTGGCCCCATGATCGGAAGGTCGGGGGTTAGATTCCCCTGAACAACTACCCTGAGGTACCCCTGAGCAAGGTACCGTCCCTACACACTGCTCCCCGGGCGCCCAGTGGCTGCCCACTGCTTCACTGAGTGAATGGGTTAAATGCAGAGAGGGATTTTCCCCACGGGGACCAATAAAGTACACTTTCTTTCTTTCTGTTACATCCCCTCAGCACTAGTAAATGATCCTTTATTTCACCTCTCTTCATTTTGCCACATTTAGCTCTTGTGTTTCCATTGAGCACTGTGTTCATTCACCCGTCACTAAAACCTGTTCGAACACAGAGAAAGTTCCTGTGCTGCATTTCCTTCTTGCAGTGAGATTCAAACATGAACAAAAGCTTAACAGAAGACCATCAGAACTTTTCACATCTAAATCCGTTTGTGTACATGAGTGCAGAGTGGCAGCAGCAGCAGCAGCAGCCATCAACACAACAGGTTTTCATTGCATTTAGGAAAAAGGAAATCGTTTCTCAAACTAAATATTCAAACATTTGAAAATCAGTTAAAGTCAGTTATGTGCAGTGTTGGTCAAGTTACTTGAAAAAAGTAATCACGCTACTTTACTGATTACTTTTTTAAAGTAATTAGTTACTTAGTTACTTTTTAAAACATGATTTATCCCCTAAAAAAACAATAGATCTTTCAGCCCAATTCTACTTTTTCTACATAATCCATCATACAAAATGTAATCAAATGGAAAAGTCTCTTTTTAAAACTTGTTTTATTAGTTTTAATCTTTTAACTTTATGCATCAAGCAAAAATTTAATTATCTGCAACATTCTCTGACTGGAAGAAATTAGTTTAACATTTAAACCTATTTTCTGCACATTCCAGCACATAAAATAAAATATTTTGTGTTTACACTCAGTCCTTCAAATAGATGCAAGTAAAACACAGCAGAAAATAAATAAAGTCAAAGACTGAGCGGTCCTGTTGCTCTATTTTCACCTGTATATCAGGAGTGGGGCAGGCGGAGGTTTACCCTGGTGCAGTTGTGTCACAGCGGTCAGTGGAAGGATCCGCGAGTTTCTCTGTGAGTTTCACACTGCAGCAGCGTATTTGGTGCTTGATCAGACGTTTAGGGTTTTTTTTCGCTAACAGTAATCTAATTACCTTTTTTGCAATAGTAACCCCTTACTTTACTCATTACTCGAAAAAAGTAATCGGATTACACTGCCCATCTCTGGTTATGTGAAAATGATGTTTTGTGGACAGCTGCAGAGAGTCTGTCTTTGAGTCACTTTGGGGATCCACCGTCCAAAAATACAAACCTTTATAAAGTTGTTAGCATTACGTATTAGTCTGATAAAGCTCAGCAAATATTATCACTTAATACAGTTTTAACTGTTTCAATTAGTAAAGGAATTACAAGTAAATCAATTAAATACCCGTATCTGTTGCTGATGACCGCTATACTGCATAACTACTTACTGAATTTCATGGTAGATACTTTTCTCCCCTCTGTGGTCATTTCAGTTAAATTAGGCTTTTTTCCCTCCTGCCCCGTTCAGCAGCAGCCTAAGGTCCAGAAAGATGCCCGACGGGTTTATTTTTCCGAGTGGATCATTACGGCTTTGCCATACTGGTCCACTTGATTGATCTTTATTTTATTTTTTTAACTTTTAAGTTATTACAATGGGAACATACATGACCGGGGGATAGGAAAGGGAAAGACAGTAAACATCAGCTGGATCACCTGCTGGAAGAAAAGAAGAAACAAGTAAAAAGAGAACAACACAGTAGCAGACCACAGCAGCAGCCTGGATAAGTGTCAGTAACAGGAAATAATAAATACTGAAACTTAATGAGCAGCACGCAGGACTGACAACGATCAATATGTTTAAAGGCAGCAGCAAAGGTGTCCGTGCACACCTGTGTGCGTGAGCATGCTTGTATTCAAAGGGTTTCTCCGTGTAACGATATATTAGTGGACACAAACTGAGGTGAGCTTGAATACACACACCGTCCTCTGGACGCCATGTAGCGTGCCCACCCCCAAGGCCCCTAAATGAGGCTTCTGAGTAAGACACATGAGTTAATTTTGGACAGTAGTAAAGCACAGCTGTGCTTTCAGCGTCTCTACAACAGCTGCTGCTGTGGAGCTCAGTGTTGTAATTTTAATGTAATAAGAAGGATGTCCTCCCTGCAGGAATGTAGAAGAAGCAGAAGAACCAGTGGAGCGAGGGGGCGGTGATGATCACAGCAAGGTCAGAGGGACGATCAGTCCAGGTAAGAATAATGAAATCTAGGCCAACTCTGCTGTGTCTCTGTCTTTGTCTTAATCATGTCTGTCCTCTCTCAGCCTTCACAGGCTCCCCACACTACAGCGAGGATTTTGAAGATGACGAGGACGTGAAGGTTCCACTGGAGGAGGTTTGTGCTCAAATCTGTACCTGTTAAAGTCAAAAATATTAGAAACTTCATCAGAAAGTTCATTTTCCAATGAAAAGCACACAGAATACAGTTCAATAGTATATACAGTATAACACTGTAAATCAGTGTCGCTGAACACACTTTGTTGATGTATCTGCAAAGTTAAAAATGCTGTAAAAAGAAAAAATTAGCTAAACAAACTGGATCTGAGTTCAACTGGACGTTTGTCCAGGGGGAAACCGTATGATTGTTTAACAGCGACCTCAGGATAACCAGTGGATATAATAACAGCGGTGTATAATTCATGTTAGTAATATATCACTTACTGTTCCAAATGAACGGATATCATGTGACTGTGGCACTGTCACACTCTTGTCCTTTTTCAGACGTCAACGACGGCTTCAGTTCTTGCCAGAGGTAAGACACAGATGACATTGTGCTGAGGCCAGCACACTGAGATGTGTTACTGTCGTCACCGGCAGTGTTCCTAAAGCGATGACCTTTAGTTCCCATTAAGCCTGTGAGGTCTAAATGGTTCTTCTTCTTCCAAGTCTCGTCATAATGATTCAATCTGAAGTACAGATAGTTTAAAAAATACTCCAGTAAAGCCTGATGTACTGAATCAACTTCTTTACTCAAGTAAAGTAAAAAACTACAGGCTCTGAAATGTACTCAGAGTAAGACAGTACAAAGTAACTGACTCTTGTGCTCTATTAATATGATAATAAAATAAAGTACATGAGAATACAAATGTTATTTGAATCTAAATTCTAGTTGTAATGAATGTACTCAGCTTGACTCTGTTATGTAGGACACGTGCAGAGAATTAGAGAACTACAGTGCAGGTAGACCTAAATAGAAAAACGAGTGCAGTCGGGGCTTAAAGTTCGTGTAACACAGGACCCACACACACCTTTCTGATGATGAGTGCATCTACCATTTCCTCAGAGGTCAGTGTGCCGTATGACTGCATTAGCAATAAATGTAATAACGCTCTATATGAACAGTTACTCACTATATAGAACAACGTTATAGGATTATATTTGTTCACAGATGTTTGCAGCTGTCAGCGAATAGTTATCAGCTATTTAGAAACAAAACACTTTTAATCCATAACAGCAAATGAACTGTACAACAGAAAATACAAATGCTATTTATGGTCTCCTCACAACAATGATAAGAAAAATAAACTGGGCCAATATGGCATGTTTGTTAATACAGAGACGCACATGTTACTGTGATCTCTGGTCTCCCACTCAGAGACACAGGTCTCCCAGTGTCCAGCATTCAGAGGCTACCTGAGGACTCATGTGTGAGAAAACCTGCTCACGCAGACATGTAGAGCCAAATATGGTAAATGGCCTGCATTTGTATAGCGCTTTACTCAGTCCCTAAGGGCCCCAAAGCGCTTTACACTACATTCAGTCATCCACACATTCACACACTGGTGATGGCAAGCTACTGTCAATAAGGCCTCTGCAATGTTCTGAAGACAGTTAAACCTGTCAGGTAGTGACGTCCAGCAGGTGAACATGCAGCTCCATGAACACGCACAGCTGTGGATTCCAGCTGCTTCGATGTTGCATTAACTGGCATTAACTCAGCCAGTTAATGCGAGACAAATCCAGCTGCTCATTAAAGATTTCTGGTTTGTTCAGAAAATAAAACATTGGTCCAAACACCTGAAAGTCCCAAAAACACGTTGTGTCTCGAGTCTACGGATGTATCTGTGTATTTCCGTGGTGCTGATGCTGAGCGGACAGCTGCTGAAGCTGTTGAAGTGTCGGAATGTGGAAAGCTAACAATGTCCCTCTCACCGGTAGGCTAACTTATTTTTAGCCAATTACAAGTTGAATCTGGTAGTTGGGTTGTTAGCTAAGATACCGTCATTAAGAAGCAGCACAACTAATGTGTCTATGCGAGCTAATTTGCGATGAGCACCGCTGGCCCAGCCATTTATTTTTTAATGCACCTCTCAGATTAACTCACTGCGTGTCGTGCCCAGGGCTGGACTGGGACAAAACATCAGCCTGGACATTTTGACTAGAGACCGGCCCCCCAGGTATTAAAGCCATAAAGCCTTTGAATGAAAACAAACGCTGTTGTGACAGTGATGCACAGTCTTGTTGGTATATGTGTGATTTCTATACATTTTACATCAGATAAAGACTTTGGTTGTAAGATTCAGATAATTATTTAATAAAAGTGAGACATTTTAAATGAGACTAAGAAATAAAAGTATTTCTTTGTGCCCCCCTCTCCCTGTTAATGCCTACCTGCCCCCCTGGCAACACTTTGCTAGACCCGCCCCTGCACAGTTACCAGCTGTCAGCTACTTAGAAAAGGATCCTGGTGTTATTTGTCTCTCAGAAACAGTTCATAACTTCAACTCATCCATGTCACCTAAAAGGTAAACCTGTTTCTCCATCACAGCTCTGATGATTCAGTAAGGACATCTCCTGGTTTCATCTTCATGTTTCCCTCTCACCACATATCCAAACCGACATCATGACCAGCAGCTTTACAGCTGTGGCTCCAGCAAACATCAGCTGATACTAGAAATTAATATTAAATAAATTCTAACAACAGCTGATCAAGCTTAAACGTGCTGCTGTTGTTTAGCGCGACATCTGCTGGTTTCCTCTTTCTGGCACAAAGTGGATGATAAACAAACGAGAGACGATCAGCTGATCATTGATCAGTTTCATGATTGAAGTAGCAACAGGAGAGGCAGGGTGAGAGAATGAGAGGAGAAGAGGCAGCTGTGCAGCGTTACGACAGAATAACTCCAGCTTTGTGTCTTTTTCAGCTGAAGTCCGGGACAAACTGCTCCTTTTCAGCTCAACATGAAACGCGTAATATTTTCTCTGAATGCGGGACGATTCCATATTTTCAAGGGACGGTTGGCAGCTACTAACTAACCTTATGAATTAAATAAAGTTCACTATCAGTAACATCATAGCACCCACCCAGCTGTATAGAAACTGCGTCATGCTAGCTAGTACGCAGTACGAGTTATTGTAACTGACTGTAAAAAGTCAGCATAACGAAAATAAACTCCACCTAAACTTGGTTCATATCTGACCAGATAGACTGCAGGTCATAACTTCTTACCTGAAGTTCAGTTCACACTCGGACCGGCGGCCGCCTCGGGTCTCTGCTCCTCCTGCCTCCGATCTCCCTCCTCCACCTGCTGGCCTCCACCACTTGCTAATGTCACTGAATCTGTGGAAGCCCCGCCATAGCCACCACCAAACAACTGAGTTATTTTTACACATCTGCCAGCATCTGGCCAATCCACCACCTTTCATTGTTTATACCATTACAAAAAAAATAAAAAATCATCGGGCCGGCCACTGAGCAAATGCCCGGTATGCCCGATGGCCAGTCCAGCTATGGTCGTGCCAACAGTGGCACGCGTGCCCAGGGTTGCCGACCCCTGGCTTAGACTGTCGTTTATTGAGAAATAATCTGCGGTTTTTGGCACCCGCCTCGGACGCAGCCACTCCGACTCTCTCCCAGCATCTTCTGCTCCTTCTCACTGCAGACACACATAAGACGCATAAGGGTGGCTGTAGCTCAGGTGGCAGAGCAGGTCAGCCACTAACCAGAAGGTCGGTGGTTCGATCCCAGACTGCCTCCAGGCTGCATGCCAAATATCCTTGGGCAAGATACTAACCCCATGTTTGCCTACTGGTGGTGGTCAGAGGGCCCGGTGGCGCCTGTGTCTGGCAGCCTCGCCTCTGTCAGTGCGCCCCAGGGCAGCTGTGGCTACAATGTAGCTGCCATCACCAGTGTGTGAATGGGTGAATGACTGAATGTAGTGTGAAGCGCTTTGGGGTCCTTAGCGACTAATTAAAGCGCTATACAAATGCAGGCCATTTACCTTTTTTTTTTTTTTTAAGACACATCTCCCTCATTAACAGTCCCGTACACCTTTTCCCTCCCCGCCTCCGTGCCGCCCGGAGAGCTCACTGTGTCACCCCTCCTCTGCAACAGGCCAGCAAACCACGCCCCCGCCACAGTTAGATTCAACATGTGGGAGAACCCTAAACTTTTGTGGTCTAAGTTGTGGTCTAATGTGAGCTTGAGGAGATTTTCTTTGTGGACAGGCTGTGATCAGCAGAGCTGCTGATCTTTGTGGATTCACACAGCTGACTTTAACAGATGTCAGCAGATGTTTCATGAGCCATCTTTGCTAACTTCCATTTCTCAGAGTACAGCGGTCCTTCGTTTATCGCGGGAGTTACGTTGTAAAAATGACCCGTGAAAGGTGAAATCCACAAAGTAGCCAGCTTTATTTTTTACAGTTATTATAGATGTTTTAAGGCTGTAAAACCCCTCACTACACACTTTCTACACTTTTCTCAGACAGGCACGAACATTTTCACACTTTTCTCTCCTGTTTAAACTCTCAAAGTTCAAACGTTCAGAGAAAACTAAGCCCAGTATTACAGAGTGAAACCAAAGATCAAACCCTGTTTTCAGGTCCAGAATAGAGCAGCTGCCAGATAATTCAACATTAATGAATCAATGGTACGGAAGTGGAGGAGGCAAGAAGAATGAATAAAGTTTGTAGAGTAACAAAGTACAAGTACTTTGTTACTTCTCAGCTCTGTCTGAAACACAACAACACTTTCTCCAAAACATATGATTGAGGTCTTCATCAAACCTTAAAGGCTTCCTCTTCTTTTGTTTGTTTTGGATTTAGTTATTGAAGAATATATGTCACTCCAACTTAATGTTTGTTTCAGTGTCTTTTCATGATTCTCTGGATGAGGCAGGCGAAGAGGAGAGAAAGAACAACACAGTGGAGTCTCTGAACAGAGGCAACACCAACTCCAGAGAAGAATATCGATATGTGTATTTTAAAGTGGTTTTATTTGAAACCTAATATCTTAGACACGCACAGTGAGAGCATTTATATGCAGTGTATGTGGGCTCTATGAATGAGTACAATGCAAATAAGACACACTGATCAAGGAGCCCCTGTTAGCTGGAAATCAAGAGGCTACAATGGGAACAGTAGTAAGCTGTGTGGATGTAAAGAGCCAACTATGGTAGAACCGTGTGGTGTAATTCAGTGTAAATCAGAGAAGCCTAGAAACATGTTAGTTAACAGAGGTACAGAAGGACTCTGAGAGACAGCTGCTGGATGAAAAAGAGGGACAAGATCTCAATAACTGAGTTCTAGAAACTGTCAAACTAAGGCAAGTTTATTTATATAGCACAATTCAACAACAAGGTGCTTCAAAGTGCTTTACAGAGACATTAAAAAACAAAAACAAATAAAAAGCATGATTTAAAATTGATTAAAAAAAACCAGTAGATAATGGATTTGGTGTTTTATTCAAATGCAGCTGAGAACAGGTGAGTCTTCAACCTGGATTTAAATAAACTGAGTGTTTCAGCTGATCTGAGGCTTTCTGGGAGTTTGTTTCAGATATAAGGAGCATAAAAGCTGAATGCAGCTTCTCCGTGTCTGGTTCTGACTCTGGGAACTGATAAAAGACCGGATCCAGAATAAGGGTCACAACGTTGGCCACTAGGATGAAGAGAGGCAAAAAGAATAAATAGCCTGTTTCTCCAAAGATTCATCTATGGGGGAATCTCAGCTACAAGGGAACAATAGCACAAGCCAGACACACCTAGAGCTGAAGGTGAGATCATGTGGGTGGCTGTAGCTCAGGCCAACAGATGAAGCTGGATTGAGTATATTGGAGTGCTTGGCACTGTACAAGGTGCTCTAATAGTGCCCTAATTATATTCATCAGAAATTCAGTGGGACTGTGGAAAATGACACTGGACACCATCTACAAGGCAATCACACAGTAATGCACTGTCCCCACTGCTGTTCTGCATAGGCTTCACTCGCCTAAGTCAGCTCGTCATTAAGAGCAAATACCATCGGCCTTTTGCTGTACATGGATGACATCGAGCTATATCCTAAGAGTTAGTGAGACATTACTTTACTGATCCATCTCACCAGGATCTGCCGCAAGGATATCTGGACGTTCTTGTGACTGGATAAGGGTGGCTGAATGGTTGCAAAGAAAGTGAAGATGGTCCAGGCTGAATGGGTTGAGCTGTAAAAAGGCAGAATAGGAGATGCACAGGACAGCTACAAGTACTTGGGTTACCCACAGGCCAACAGGAACCATGATGAAGATGTAGAAAGGGTAGCCACAGCCAGATATTTCCAGAAGGCGAGACAGCTGCTGAGAAGCCATTTGAACGGTAGGAATAAGATCACAGCCATCAATGCATGCACCAATTATCAGATCCCCCACTAGAATAATACGCTGGCCACAGGAGACGATAGAGACTACTGACATTGAATGCCAGAGCAGCTGACCTGAAAGAGAAGATCATGGCAAAGAAAATTTAGACTCTACATGGCTATTTACCAAGACCCGTGTCACGTACCCTGTGAAAGTCTGCTAGAGGATAAGAGTGCAGCATTATGCACAATCCCTACTGTGACCATCACTGCAACCAGCTGGCTAATTCAGTTTCATTTATACAGCGCCAAATCACAACAACAATTGGCTCAAGGTGCTTTATATTGTAAGGTAAAGACTCTACAATGATCCAGAGAAAATTCCACCAATCAGATGACCCCGTATGAGCAAGTACTTTAACCCTTTAAGCCCATGGGAGCGTACACGCTCCCATTTGTGTAACTATTTTAAAATCCTGGTAGAATTGTCATGATCCTGGGTCTTTGACCCAGCGTTTTGTGTTTTCTATTGTTGTGATATATTTTGGTTCTGTTCTTCCTCAGTTTAATGTTTAGTCATTTCTGTCGGTGTTTCCTCTGTGTAAAGTCCGTGTTCCTTAGTCTGTGTCTTTGCATGTGTGAGTTCCTGTTTTATTTTGCAGGTCTGCGTCTCTCGTTAGTGTTTCTAGTTTCGCTTCCCCTTGTCTCGTTATGTCCAATCACTCCCAGCCGTGTCTCCCTCCTGTTTCCCATTCCCTGATTGCCCTGTGTGTATTTAAACCCTGTGTTTTCTCGTGTGCGTTGCTGGTTTGTCTGCGTTATTTGGTGTTTTCTGGTCTGCGTCTCTCCCTCCGTCGTCTCAGGTTGTCTCTCCGTGTCTCCCTGCATCTCTGTTTCTGGTTTGTTTTTGTTAGTTTTTCCAGTTTAATTCAATTCAATTCAATTTTATTTATATAGCGCCAAATCACAACAAAAGTCGCCTCAAGGCGCTTCATAGATACAGAGAAAAACCCAACAATCATATGACCCCCTATGAGCAAGCACTTTGGCGACAGTGGGAAGGAAAAACTCCCTTTTAACAGGAAGAAACCTCCGGCAGAACCAGGCTCAGGGAGGGGCGGCCATCTGCTGCGACCGGTTGGGGTGAGAGAAGGAAGACAGGATAAAGACATGCTGTGGAAGAGAGACAGAGGTTAATAACAGATATGATTCAATGCAGAGAGGTCTATTAATACATAGTGAGTGAGAAAGGTGACTGGAAAGGAAAAACTCAATGCATCATGGGAATCCCCCGGCAGCCTACATCTATTGCAGCATAACAAAGGGAGGATTCAGGGTCACCTGGTCCAGCCCTAACTATATGCTTTAGAAAAAAGGAAAGTTTTAAGCCTAATCTTAAAAGTAGAGATAGTGTCTGTCTCCCGAATCCAAACTGGAAGCTGGTTCCACAGAAGAGGGGCCTGAAAACTGAAGGCTCTCCCTCCCATTCTACTTTTAAATACTCTAGGAACAACAAGTAGGCCTGCAGAGCGAGAGCGGAGCGCTCTAATAGGGTGATATGGTACTACAAGGTCATTAAGATAAGATGGGGCCTGATTATTTAAGACCTTGTATGTGAGGAGCAGGATTTTGAATTCAATTCTGGATTTAACAGGAAGCCAATGAAGGGAAGCCAAAACAGGAGAAATATGCTCTCTCTTTCTAGTCCCTGTCAGGACTCTTGCTGCAGCATTTTGGATTAGCTGAAGGCTTTTCAGTGAGTTTTTTGGACATCCTGATAATAATGAATTACAGTAGTCCAGCCTGGAAGTAATAAATGCATGAACTAGTTTTTCAGCGTCACTCTGAGACAGGATATTTCTAATTTTAGAGATGTTGCGCAAATGGAAGAAAGCAGTCTTACATATTTGTTTAATATGTGCGTTGAAGGACATGTCCTGGTCAAAAATGACTCCAAGGTTCCTCACCGCGTTACTGGAGGCCAAGGTAATGCCATCCAGAGTAAGAATCTGATTAGATACCATATTTCTAAGATTTTCAGGGCCGAGTACAATAACCTCAGTTTTATCTGAATTAAGAAGCAGAAAGTTAGCGGCCATCCAGGTCTTTATGTCTTTAAGACATTCCTGCAGTTTAACTAATTGGTGTGTGTTATCTGGCTTCATGGACAGATAGAGCTGGGTGTCATCTGCATAGCAGTGAAAATGTATGCTATGTCTTCTAATGATACTGCCTAAGGGAAGCATGTATAATGTAAACAGAATTGGTCCTAGCACTGAACCCTGTGGAACTCCATAATTAACCTCAGTGTGTGAAGAGGACTCTCCATTTACATGCACAAATTGGAGTCTATTAGATAGATATGATACAAACCACTGCAGCGCAGTACTTGTAATACCTACAGCATGTTCTAATCGCTCTAATAGGATATTATGATCAACAGTATCGAACGCTGCACTGAGGTCTAGCAGGACAAGCACAGAGATGAGTCCACTGTCAGAGGCCATAAGAAGATCATTTGTAACCTTCACTAAAGCTGTTTCTGTGCTGTGCTGAGCTCTGAAACCTGACTGAAACTCTTCAAATAAACCATTCCTCTGCAGATGATCTGTTAGCTGTTTGACAACTACTCTTTCAAGGATTTTTGATATGAAAGGAAGGTTGGAGATTGGCCTATAATTAGCTAAGACTGCTGGGTCTAGAGATGGCTTTTTGAGTAAAGGTTTAACTACAGCCAGCTTGAAGGCCTGTGGTACATAGCCGATTATTAGAGATAGGTTGATCATATTTAAGATCGAAGAATTAATTAATGGCAGGACTTCTTTGAGCAGTTTTGTAGGAATGGGGTCTAAAAGACACGTTGATGGTTTGGAGGAAGTAATTATTGAAGTTAACTCAGAAAGATCAATTGGAGAAAAAGAGTCTAACTTAATATCAATGGTACTAAGAGTAGCTGTAGATAATATTACATCTGTGGGATGATTATTGGTAATTTTTTCTCTAATGATAAAAATTTTATTTGTGAAGAAGTTCATGAAGTCATTACTAGTTAACGTTAAAGGGATGGTTGGCTCAAAAGAGCTCTGACTTTTTGTCAGCCTGGCTACAGTGCTGAAGAGAAACCTAGGGTTGCTCTAGGGTTGTTTAGGTTTTTTCTTAGTTTCATGCTCACCCTCGCCATCTCTGTTTGTATCAACATTTGATGAATAAACTCACTTGCATCTGAGCTGCCTGCATAAAGGGTCCTTTAATAATTTACACACGGCTTGCCCCGCAATGACACAAATAAGCTAGTGCAATCATTTTTTTGCGTATGAAACCACAGGAGTTGTACTTACACAGCATGCATTCAACTTGTCCCAGGTCAGGGTTTCCTTTGCAAAAATCAAGTAAAACGTGCTCGCAACAACAGTAACATAATCCAGAAACACACCTTGATCAGCTGTTCATAGCACTTCCTACGTTGCAATTAACATCATCAAATTGTCAGTGCGAACTTTCAAGTCCGCCATTACCTGGGGAAACCGGAAGTGGTGTCGCTTTTCGTGGGGAAAATAGTTTTCCCCCTACAGGGCCTTTCAAAGGTCAGCTGGTGTTTTTGAAAGTCATGTTTGACTTTATGCCTTTCTGTGTAGTTTCTGGGAGGCGTAGAACTTAAATTACACTGTTCTGTGGGGAAATACTGTACGTAAGATGTTTTATGTGATGAGAAGGATTTTAAATTAGATACTGGACTTAGCAGGGGGCCATGTTCTGTGCATGGAGGCTTTCAGCCCAAGTCCAGCACCCTGAGACGATACATAGCGAAAGGAAGGAGGCTAAGAACCAGTGAAAGTCAGAACCACTATTCAGAATGAAACGGCTAAGATCCATGAGTACACCAGGAACATGGCCACAGCTGATAGTGTGCCTAGTGAGTACATGGTTCTGTTGAGGCAACAGAAACACAGAGAACGGAAACATCATGGAAAGACAAACCTCTGCACAACATGCACCACCAGCAGATAGAAATACCTGATATTGAAAAATCCTACCAATGGCACCAAAGGCACAAGCTCGATAGAGGCTGGGGTCTACCACACCACAAGTGCAGTTCAGTCCCAGTTCTATGGTTGAACGCTCTCACAGACTGGTGATGACCAGGCGTAGAAGAAGAAGACGGCCATAGTGATAAATGTTATACCAGGTAGAAGCAACATCAGGAGGACGTAACACAAAAAGCTCGACACAACCCAAGGGCTGTGAGAGGAGCTTGTGTGGAGGGTGAAGCCAATAGTGGTTCACGAGGTGTTTGGGGCACTCGGGGCATGGACCCCTAAACAGTGTGAGTGGTAGTGCTTGTAGGACCATCACGCTCCCAGTTCCGTGGCTGACAAACTGAGCTTGAAGGGTAACGACCATACAACATACAAATTGTGTCAGGAGTGCTGCTGCTTCTTTTTTCGCTCCAGTTCCTCCTCACTCTATAAATTATTTTCTTATACAAGACACATCTCCTGGATGCACTGGTACGCATCTTCAGTGATGTATCCTGGGGTCATCAGGTGTTTCGGGTCTCACAACATCACACACCCTCACCCAGGCGACCCAGCCGGGGGTGATCAGGCCCCGACTTGTGTACCAGTAGCTACCCACGGATCAGCCCTCTTAATCCACAGCCACCTTGTGGCTTTCTCTGCTGCTTCGCTCACAGCCTGGACGGCCCTCTTCTTGGCTGCCCCAGCCACGCCCAGCCGGCCTAGGACTTTGCAGAGAGATCGTCCTGCAAAGCCCCTACATCCCACTTCTATGGGCTCATAGAAAGTCTTCCAGCCCCTTCCCCTGCACTCCTGCACTAGTTCCTGGTACTTTCCTTTCATTGGCCTCCTCAATCCGCTCCTCCCAGTGTACTGTGAGTTCCACCATGATCAGAAATATAGTGTCAGGATGATAGATGGTCTTCAGCTCTGGTATTCCTTTAAGATGTGGCCCTTTCTCTGGGCTTCTCTTTCCTGATGCAGTTTTCTCTTTAGTGTCTGTGTGATTTTACTACTTCTAAGGAGATCAGCCACAGTCCCTGATCTTTGACAGAGATTACTTTAATCCCAATTTGAGGTTATAAAGTGTCTAATCCACATCTCACACACTGTGATTCACATGTGACATTTTCAGTCTATGCAATGAATGAATTATATATTGACTTTTACAGAAAACATTTTAATAACTTTAGCCTCATTAGGTAAAATAATATGTAAATATGCATAATGAAAACCAGATTATAAGACAAAATTGTAAACAATACATATGTGGTCAGGATGTAAACAAGCATGTAAACACGTGAAACGAGCTTTTTCAGGAAGGTCTTTAAACGTGACTGAAGCTTCCCTAAAACATCATTCAAGTTTTAACTTTGCTTTCTGGATAAACTTCATTCATTTCCTCTACAGGTCAGTCTTACGTGCAAAGTGGGGCCTCAGAGTTGGAGGCTCTTCAGGAGGCCTACAGGCAGGTCCATGCTGTGGAGGATTCAGATGATCATGGTCATCATACCTCATCTTTGGAAGTGAGATGGAGCATCAACAGACCTCTGTCTCCTTCCTCTCCTCCTCAACGTGCCCAACAGTCTCTGCAGCCTGTTTCTACCAGTGAGTCAGGTCAGAAATTATTCTACTTTAAGTCTTTGTCGGTCTGAGTATACAGTGTATAAACCCCAGGTCTGTGGTTGCTCAGTGAGCGTACCCTAACGGCTCTTTCTGACACTACAAATGAGATCAGGGATGAACCCTCAATGTCATTTGACAGTTTTGGAAAAAGCATCAAAATTTTTTGATTATTTTCTTTGTCCACAGATTTCAAAGACTTGAGAGAAAGGTCTTCATTTCACATTTGTCACACCTGGGCTCCACTTCTGTGTCACATCATGTCACTTCATGTGTGTTAGCCCTATAAATAAGATGCATCCTACTTGTGCAAAAGTATTTGTGATGGGCAGGATCGTTAATGATAAAAGTATGCTAAGAAATTCTTTTGTCTTTGTGTGTATTTAGAGCTGCCCACTGCAGAAGAGCTGATGAGGCTCCTCCGACCAGAGGCAGCTCAAATTAGAGGCTTCACCCTCCAGCCTGTCAGGTCAGGACTACACAGTCGATGGATTCTCAGCAAGCTGCCAGCTTGTTTTCCTCCCAGTTCATCAGTATCTCAGTGTTTGTGGCACAAATACAGTGTTCAAGTAACATTTGAAGGGACTCACTGTAAATATTCAAACGTCAGCCAACAGACAAGCTTAAATCTGACGTCACAATCTGTCTTAACTATGTTAAGGAGCGATCGCGGCTCAAGAGTTGGCATTTTGTCTTGTAATCGGAGGGTTGCTGGTTCGAGCCCCGGCTCGGACAGTCTCGGTCGTTGTGTCTGATAGGTTTGTAACATAAACCTATTCGCTGGAACGTTAAGGACAATCTGCTACGCAGCAAAAGCAAGACTCAAGGCACCAAAGTTCTCTGGTTTACTCATGCATGAGGGAGACCTGGCTGGAGCCAAGCGTCGTTCCACCACTTGACCACTGTCAGACTCTCAGCCAGGTTTCCCCACAGCACTCCTTTTATTGTGGTTACATGAATATGCATAGGGTCATTAACATATAACATCTTACATAGGTATACATGTGAACAAAGAATACTGTGTGTGTGTGTGTGTGTGTGTGTGTGTGTGTGTGTGTGTGTGTGTGTGTGTGTGTGTGTGTGTGTGTGTGTGTGTGTGTCAAAGGTCATATAACAACATGAAAGCACGAAGGCAATCATCCTTGGTCAGGAAGAGGGTAGACTAGACCCCCCCGGTAAGGAAGTCCAGCAGTTCATCTAAACAAAGAGCACTTAGACTAGAACAGACGCAACTACGTTAATCCTACCATAAAATAATAAGACACGGTATGACCTCTCATGCTCCCAAAGTGCTGTCTAATACACACAAAGTTTGCAGACTATCAAGGATCAAAACCTCTACCAATCTACAACTAATTACAACTCTAAGCATATATAAGTAAATATTTCTAAGCATAAATGACAATCAACAATACAAATCTAACAGTGTCCTTGGGCAAGACACTTTACCCTACCGCCTACTGGTGTTGGTAGCGCGATCTGGCAGCCTCGCCTCTGTCAGTCTGCCCCAGGGCAGCTGTGGCTACAACTGTAGCTGCCTCCACCAGTGTGTGAATGTGAGAGTGAATGAATAGTGGCATTGTAAAGTGCTTTGAGGGTCTCGAAAAGTGCTATATAAATGTAATCCATTATTATTATTATTATTATTATTATTATTATTATTATAAACAAGAGTTCTTGGTATGCCGTGGACAGCAGTTCATCCGTGGGTTGGGATGATCAACTGGAGGAACTCTGCTAGCAATAAAACAAGAAGTGAAGCAAAGAATAAACTCGCAAACAAAAACAGTGAAACAAACAGTAATGAAAGCATCGATCGTTATGGAGAGCATGACAACTTCTGTGATCATCCATCCATCCATTCGCTTCCACTTATCCTTTTCAGGGTCGCGGGGGGCGCTGGAGCCTATCCCAGCTGTCATAGGGCGAGAGGCGGGGTCCACCCTGGACAGGTCGCCAGTCTGTCGCAGGGCCAACACACAGGGATCACTTCTGTGATCATCAGTTCTAAAATTCAGGGAGGCTGTGCAGAATGTTAATTAAAGCGCTTTGCATTGATTTGCAAATATGTTGAAGCCCCTATTTGTTCCTAGCAAAACAAAGAAAATATATCCGATATTTATAAAATGTACAATAAAAAAAAAAAATCTGTTGTATTTAATGATAGCAGCACATCTCAAAAACACTGGGCCATGTGTACCAGCCCCTCTTCTTACAACAGTCCTGAAACATCTGGAAGTAGGAAATCAGCTGCTGGACATGTTGGAGAGCATTGTTGTCCCATTCTTGTCCAGCTGCTCATCATTCCTGACTCTTCTTTATTTTTCATGATGAATCAAATGTTTTCAGTTGGTAAAAGGTCTGGACTCAGAGTGTCAATGATTATGAAATGGATTGTAATAATTAGGAAACCATCTGCACCCTCCAAGAAAATAAAAGTATGTAGTTTACACAGCAAAGGCAAATGTGACAGGTGAGCTAAATGTGTTACCTATCAATGAAACTCGGGCAGATGTGACGACTCATGCTGAAGCCTGTCCACCCGTCCGTCCGTCCACAGTCTTCTGCTCGGCACTAATGTGTACTCATTTATGTAGATGAATATGAGAGAAAAAATGTATTATCCACCGTCTGTCTGTATTTAGAAGAACTCACCATCGTGACATCACTGCCACTCTTCTGAAAAAATAGTTACAGTAGTAACTGTAAAGTTACAATACACAAAATATTTTGTTTATTTTTTACTGTGGTTGTCACTTTGCAGTGTTGTGGAGCCCAACCAAGAAAAGACTTCCAGGGGACTGGAAAGGGCATTCCCGGATGAGGCACAGCACCCTGCAGCTGCAGCAATAAATGGGGCCGAGGAGTCGACAAGCCACCCAATCAGTGCTGCTCACCCCCCCAACAAGGATCTGATTTGCAGCATCAGAGCAGAAGTAGACAAGCTGATGCAGGATCATACCAAAAGCTCTTCTCTCACATCATCTCACACTGGCAAAACTAAGAAACACCCGGTGAGCAAACTATATAAAAGGCACTACTGTAGAAAAGAGATTACATTCACACTTTGCATTATACGTTTTTCTCAGGCCTCCCGTGGCTCCCTTACTTCTCCTTCCTGTACCTTTTCAATGAGACAAGCCACTCCAGCTCCTGTAAGAGGCAAGCGCCTGGATGGGAGAACGGCGGTGACTTCAAGGTCATCGGGGATAAGTAGAGGTTCTGCTACACCAGCCAAAACCCGGTCTGCTATTTCCTCACAGTGTCCACACAGAGCGAACCATGAAGACTGCTGGGACTGCACAGGTTATTAACTGCACACATCAAGTCATCAGAGGCTTAAATAATGTAGGAAAGAATCGTGTGCTTTCCACACTGTTAGAAACTCATTGATCGATCATTGGATAACTGCTTAACTTCATTTCTTATCAACCAGCATCAATTCTGTCAGTTTACCTTGTAATCTCTTGACTTGTTAGCACTTCTTTGAATCCCTTTCTGTGTGTTTTCACTGGTAGAACCAGGAGTAACAGTGAGGAATGAACTAGTGGCATCTGTTCAGTCCTTAGTGGCTGTCCTCCAGCAGCAAATAGATGCTACCAAACACCAGGATTCTGCACAGGAAGTCAGAGAAACCAGGCTGGAGCAACATCTTCCACAGATCCGTGTAAGGAAATACTGTGTGTGCAGGTTTTCCTGACCACCAGCATCTTTTCACATTGTTCTTTTTACTCTGTGTGGTTGGTAATAACCTGTATAACTTCAGGAAGATTACGACAGCTGTTGTGCTGTGTTTGGTTAATCTTGTTTGAACTCTGCAGTGACTTCACTTACTTCATCACTCACATTCCAGTGATGAAGCTGGAAAAGAGGAAAACAGGGCTTGTTTTGTATCTTAGCAAAGTAGATTCATTAATGCATCATTAACATTACACCATAACACAGTGGTTCCTGTGTTCACACTTACACACAGTTACTGTCCCTCCATTTAGAAAGGTGTCATGGTCTATTTTGTGTAGTTGTTTTTTCCTGTGTAATAATATTCAGCATTGCTGTCAATACATTCGTCCGTGTCCGTGATTTAAACAGCCCAGCGCTGCTCCTGACGCAGGGGAAACTAATCCTGCAGGGAGACCTACCTTTGCACTTGTGCAGGTGAAGCCAAAGGCAAGATATGATCATCTGTTCTTTGACTTGGAAGGAAGTTGGTTTGGAAACATATTTGGAGATGCTTCATCCTCTGCTTTGCATTTGTGTGGGAGCCCCGTCAAAAACCTGTCCGTTATGCCAGCAGGGTCCACACGTTTTTCATTCATACTCCCCTTGCAATGGCTCTGCGTCCCCCACTTTGGGAACCTCTGCCGTAACACTTTTGTTGTTTTGTGCTGAGAAACACTCCTGCAGCACATTGATGGATAGAGCCTGGTCTGTGTGCTGCGCACTGCTTATTTAGTGAGTCTTGAATACACAACAGTGTCAGTGCAGTTTTCATTTCTGGGATATTAGTTAATTGATTTGAGGGAACATTCCAGATGATATTCTGACTGGAACTTGGAAATTTAAATTTCCGGCTGCATCTAGAACGTGGCATTGGATTACCAAACACCCTCATGCTTACTTCCATCTCAACTTCTAATACTAAGCGTGTCAGCAGTAACCATGACCTCTGCTTTTCTTGAACAACATCATACAGCGAACATGAATCCATTTATTTTCTATTACTTATCTGAAGCCAAGTTACAGTAGTAAAGGACACTCTTTCGAGGATGCCAATGTTCACACTTTGGACAGAGAGGACAGATGGTTTGAAAGAGGAGTGAAAGAAGCCATCTATGTCCACTGTGAGCGACCATCTTTGAACAGAGGCGGGGTTTACGACACCAACTCTCTGCCATCTATAATCCAGTTTTGAGTTCCCTTCCCTGCCTTAACGCCCACTCACATCCTGGGCCATCTGACCTCAGGAATTCGCATGATAAGGTGGGGCCAGGTTTCACAATGAACACACCCGAAACTCTGGCTGATTGGGACCCACGCCCAGTTTCCCACCTTGGCTCAGGCGATTAGAGGATCATCAGGGGTCCTTTTGTCCCTCTGTGGGGGGAAACTCCCACTAGGTTTATATCTGGGACTCTCCACCATTTGACCTTAGAACTGAAGAAGCTTCTTGGATGAGAGGTGAAACGTCTTCAAGCAACTTAAAGAAGTCCAGATGCTTTTCTTTGCAAGCTCCTTTGACATTTAGGGTATTGGAGATGGAAGGGATGTGTCCTCTCTCCAGCCTGTTCGATGTCTGTGTTGGTGTCTGGCATTGAGATTGAGCTGAACTTCCAGAGGTCTCCTTTTGCCATGTTTTACAGTGTTAGGCCCAGCTCTTTGTGGGATGAAGTCTGTGTGCCTAAAATCTGCTGCTGGTTACCAAAGCAGAGCCTAAAGCTTACAGCTCCTAGATAAAACCTGAGTATGCGTAGTAGCTGGTCATTGGTACAGCTCTGGGTGCTAAAACATAAAATATTTAAAATGGAAAGATGTGAGTAAAGTTAGAGCCTTTGTTGTTTGCACATCACTTTAGCAAACTGAGAGCCATCCAGGGAGTGACTGAGCTGCAGAGCTAAAGTGCCACAGCCTCTGCTTAAAGGATTTCACACGTTCATCCATAGTGTTTTTCACCTTTTACAAGGACAGTGTTGTTTTACCTAACACTACATTTAGAGTGTCACAACACAAACATACTGCCAAAATGTGTGTTCAATAGGAGAAAAGCAAAAACATGCTGCAGCTCCTGTGCACACTGATTCTTGCTGAAAGAGAGACGTGACTTTGGTTTGTTGCCTTTCAGACTGGCCACGACAGCTCCGTGCTGGAGGAGCTGAGGACGCAGCTGGCACAGAAGGAGAGGGAGCTGCAGATGATGAAGGCAGGAGCAGAGGAGCTCAGCTCACTCAGACAGCAGAATTACCTACTGCAAAGCAAGGTGCACAAACACATCACTACTTTCATTCCATATATATGGGAAATCTGTAGGATGGCCCATTCTTATTTGGGTACTGCCAGGGTAAGACTTTTTTCTCTCAACAGCTGAGAAGTGCAGAAGAAGCCAGTCAGAAGAAGAGGTGGGTGGAGGCTGCAGATGTTGCTGCAGATGAGAAGTTCCAGCAGATTGATAAAGAAATAAAAGAGCAGGAGGCACTCATAAAAGGTTACCAACAGGTTAGTGACCCTGAACTCTACATCTTATTGTGACTTTTGTCACAACGTTTTTCTCTCAATGATTTCAGTGTTATTTCGACTTTTTAAGGACTTTTATTAGGACTTGTTTCTAAAACAAATAGACTGTTTTCTAATTTGTGTTCTGTCAGCTGTAATCCCAGCAGTGTAAGTAATTTTATACATTTGCTACATCATCAACTGAATGGATGCAAATTTATGACACTACATACTAGGGCTGCCACGATTAGTCGACTATCAAAATCGTCGACGACTGATTTAATAGTCGACGCGTCGTTTGAAGCTTTGTAAGATCCCAAAAGACGCAGGAATAAGTAGCAGGATTTAAGTGTGTAATAACGCACTGAAACAGAAGATGGCAGCACTGCATGTACAAGGATGCCAGCTGCCGTTAAACCCCGAAGAAGAAGCTGTGTCCCAGAATTCATAGCGCAGCCCAGCTCAGTTTCCAACAATGGCAGCAGCTAGTTAGTTTTAATATTACTCTTATTATTCTTTCTGGTCACAAAATAAACGTTTAACATATTTTCATGGAGAATGTAGCTGTGTAAACCTCAAATATCTGCTCAGTTTATCAAGACACCGCATATTTTCAAGAGCGCTCCGACGTTTTCGGAGACGTCTGTTACCCACTAGCTCGATAGCTAGCCGGGAGGTCAAGGGTCACTAGAGCCGCCGAGAATGGCAAAGTCCCGACACATCATTTTCAGATCACTGCAGACTTTCGCTACTCTACATCTACTTTAGATGTGTCCTTGATCCATCACAGCTGATTTAAATGGATAAGTTACCTCCTCAACGGTCGTGTCCAAATTCATGGGCTACGTCCTCCTGAGGCCGCATTTGTAGACCGATTACGTCACAGCGACGCGCCGAAGGCTGTCCAAATTCGTAGACTCCTCCGAATGCAGCCGACAAATGCGTCCTCCTTTTCCCTGAATTTGAAGGATGGGTCGGGTGTGTCCTTCGTGGCCTACCATATCCCAGAACTCATAGCGCGGCCCAGCCAAACTCCAGTTTCCAACAATGGCGGCCGCTACTAAGTTTTAAAATTACTCATACTAATCTTTCTGGGTCACAAAATAAACTTTTAACATATTTTCAGGCGAGAAAGTAGTTGTGTAAACATCAAATATCTGCTCAGTTTATCAAGATATCGCATATTTGCAAAAGTGCTTCGACGTTTTCGGAGACGTCTGCTACCCACCAGCTCGACAGCTAGCCGGGAGCTCGAGGGTTACTGATGCGGCCGAGAACGGCACAACTCCCGGCACATCATTTTCAGATCACCGCGGACTTTCGCTGCTCGGGTTAAACGTAATATATAATTCACTTAGACAACCTAAAAATGTTATTGTTGGGCTTTTTTCAGTGTTTTGTTTGTTCGTGAGTAAATCGGTTTGGCTGAGATTAAAGTTATTAGATTAGATTAGATAAAACGTTATTAATCCCCCGGGTGGGTTCCCCCTTGGTTTTCACACAGCTGACTAAACGTCAAACAGAAAACTGATTAAACAGAAGTATGAGATGGTCGAGAGTTTACGCCAGTGTCCTGTTATATTTTAGATAGCAAGGAGCAGACGGCCGAGTTTATTAAACTCCACCGAGACAGCGGCGACGCTAATCAGAAGGCTAGACCGTCCAATTTCACGGCCGTTTACTTCCGGCCTACCCGACCTTCTGAGGACCCGGCCCACATAGACCGCGAAGGCCGGGTCCTCAGGAGGATGCAGCCCATGAATTTGGACACGACCAACATGTCCTGTAGTTCTCCAGAGGCCTGGTAATGAACTAATCATGTGATTCAGGTGTGCTGACCCAGGGTGAGATCTAAAACCTGCAGGACACCGGCCCTCGAGGTCTGGGATTGGGGACCCCTGCTTTAGTTTGCATAGGTTTGGGAGATGAGAGTGTGTCTTTAATGAGAGGGACTCATTTTCCCCAAGCACTAAACTTTCTGCCATCTGCTTAAAACAACTTTTTAGAAGTGCTCTCCACTCGTAGCAGTGCTTTGCCTCAGAAGCTCTATGTTAAGACGCCGTGTGGGCACAGTTTATGAAATTCTAATCATTTTCAGTTTTATACAAACTGCAGTAAATAGAAAAGCCCATATTGGGTGTGAGCAACGGTTTAAAAAAACAAGAGCCATTTGTACCTAGTTGTTGTTCTTTTCATTGGTTTTTTGTTTGTTTTTTTACATTAATCTTCCTCCAGGAGAATGAGAAGCTGTATTTACAGATGAAGGCTCAGCAGGCCAAGAGTAAAGCTAATGAGGAGGCCATGTTTAAAGAAAACCAGCGGCTGCTGAATGAGCTGGCTGCCACCAGGTGAGCGTCTGACAGACCTGTACGTCCCACACACATGTTGTTGTACCCATATATGTGTGTTTATGTGCACTGTGAAAGACTGACCACTTGGAACACTGCGAGTCATACACATGTTCATGCATCGCTTCATTCTGTGCATTTAAGCACCTAACAGTGAAGCTAACAGTGAAGCTAACAGCACGTGTTTGGGCTATGGAAGGTATTCAACTCATAGGCCAAACCGGAGAGTCACTCGTGTTCAGGGACAGCAGCGCTAACTTTATTCAAAGTTTGTGAAGTAGGTTGTTAACAAATAGAGATCATAAAGTCCTCTAGCTGTGGAGTGGTTGTTCTGTGGTTAGGGTAAACCTTTTCTAACCTCACCAGGGAGCAGCTGCATAAAACTTCGAGGCCAGTGGGAAGTATATGCTTAACGGATCATACTCCACGCACTGCAGACTTGTTAGCGCAAATAAACTCACTTCAGGTTAGTACCGCTCTCATCCACCTGTACTGTAAGGCTTGAAGGGCTATGTTAGCCTCTTTGATGTAGCACAGATGTGAATCTTTGTGCAGAGAAATGAGGCCAAGATGTCTGAGGACGTCCACAAGCTTAAGCAGGAAAAGCAGGCTCTGGAGGTGGACTTGCAGCTCATTAAGAAAGAGAGAGACCTGGCTGAAGCCCGAGCCACCTCCACATCGGGTAAGATAAAGAACAGTCCTGAAACTACAATATTCATATTTTTCATCCCCTTTTCACTTCATATACAAACCCAATTCCAAAATGCTATAATAGGATAATGACAAGCCCAAGTTTGGAGCTTCGTTTTGCCTTCAAAACATGTAGAAATATGCAAAACTCTGCCAGTTTAAAAATGTGCCACCTTAGCAGAAACCCATAAATCAAAGTGGCAGCTTCAAATGTTGTGTTTGACCAAAGAGACTCACTTTAATGTTGTGTGACAAAGAAAAGCATCAAATGCTGTCAGGATTACTGCAACACTGAAAAGATGTGTAACCAGCTGCTACTGGTGATTTGTTTATAAAACCCCAAAAAGTATCAAACTGACAAATATGTCATTAAATGTATGATTCAAAGTGAAGTTGTCACCAGATGTGGGTAACATGTAATCCACACATAGATGTCAGTAGTACTGAACGTGCTGACTGATGTTTACTTAACTGTTCGCACAAAAAGCCGTTGTTGGAGGCGACGGCTTCACGACGTCTCCTGTGTGGAGAAAGTATTCCCAGGTGTGCTCGGGCGGGATTTTGGCCCAAACTTCCACGCAAACAGTCTTCAAAACTTGAAAGTGCTGCGCGGGCCCTTTCTATGACCTCTGACCTTTAGTTCTTTCCACTGACTTTAACCTGGATATGGGTCAGGTGACTGGCTGGGCGAGACACTTTCTTTCTTTCTCTGAAGCCAGTCAGTAGTTTCCTTTCTGTACATCTACTGTCATTTCTTCGCTATCAGGAATGTCTCGGCACATTTTTCCCTTCATCCTGAAGTGTGCCAGTGTCACATGCTGAAACACCCAGGCCTTGGTGGTGCATACCTGTTGGCATGGTGTTTATTATGCATGCAACGAGTGGAACTATGGTCTCATCTGACCAGACTATGTTCGCCCAGTATTTCAAAGGCTTGTTTGATTGTTTTTCAGCAAAATTTAAATGTTTCATTTTGCTTTTTCTTCAGTAATGAACAGTATTGTGCATACAGGCCGTGTTTTCATTGTGTTGTTTGAAACAATTGCAGGATTCCTGGTCTTTCTGTAGCTCTCCACAAGTGGCCCCTGGCTCTGCGATAATTCTGTTCACTGCTCTGTGGGGAGAACCGGCCATGACCGGGCGCTGGCCACTGGAACCTTCAGGATTTTAGAAATTCTTCTGTAACCAATCAGGATGTTTTACAACAATAGGACTGTGACGGTCTTGAGCTAGATTATTTGTTTTTACCCATCATGAGATGTTTCTTGATGGTCCCATCTGGCCTATAAAAAGGCAGGATTGCTTTCTAAGTACTTGTCTGTGTCACTCCTCATTCTTACACACAACTTAATCTGTGGACATTTATGTTTGATTTCTTGTAATGTGGGAATTAAGCTGGTGAAGCTTTCATGTCAGTAGCACCTTTAGAAATATACTTACTTAGGAAACTGGTGACATGTTCAATACTTATTGTACCTGCTGTGTATATGTGAGTAAGAACTGAGTGCGTTTCTCCTGAACGTGTTAGGAAATCAGACCTTTGAGATGCGTGTATTAGAGGACAGGCACCAGGAGGAAGTGACAGCCCTTAAGAAAAAGCTGCAGTGGTTTGCTGAGAAGCAGGAGATGCTGGACAGAGATGCTGGCAGGCTGAAGGCTGCTACAGCTGAGATACACCAGCTCAGAGAACAGGTGATGCTCCGCTCTCACACGATGGTTACAGACTGATTTGTTTTGTACCCTCAATCTGCATGAATCCTCTGTCTGTGCTAACTACTTTTTATTTTAAATGATACTTGCAAAGAAAAGCGTCTGGACTTCTTTGAGTTGCTTGAAGACGTTTCACCTCTCATCCAAGAAGCTTCTTCAGTTCTAAGGTCAAATGGTGGAGAGTCCCAGATTTAAACCTAGTGGGAGTTTCCCCCCACAGAGGGACAAAAGGACCCCCTGATGATCATCTACCTAATCCAAGGTGTGAAACTGGGTGTGGGTCCCAATCAGCCAGAGTTTCGGGTGAGTTCATTGTGAAACCTGGCCCCACCTTATCATGTGATTTCCTGAGGTCAGATGGCCCAGGATGTGAGTGGGTGTTAAGGCGTCTGGGGAGGAACTCAAAACTGGATTATAGATGGCAGAGAGTTGGTGTCGTAAGCCCCGCCTCTGTTCAAAGATGGTCGCTCACAGTGGACATAGATGCTTCTTTCACTCCTCTTTCAAACCATCTGTCCTCTCTGCCCAAAATGTGAACATTGGCATCCTCGAAAGAGTGACCTTTGACCTTTAGATGCAGATGGACTGCTGAGTCTTGTCCTGTGGAGGTGGCTCTTCTGTGTTGTGCCATGCGCTTGTGAAGTGGCTGTTTGGTCTCTCCAATGTAGAGGTCTGAGCATACCTCGCTGCACTGTACAGCATACACCACATTGTTAAGTTTGTGTTTTGGAGTTTTGTCTTTCGGGTGAACCAGTTTTTGTCTGAGCGTGTTGCTGGGTCTGAAATGCACCGGGATGTCATGCTTGGAGAAAACTCTCCTGAGTTTCTCTGATACACCGGCTACATAGGGGATGACAATGTTGTTGCGTCTGTCCTTCTTATCCTCCCTCACTGGTGTCTGGTCTTCTTTTCTGTGCCTCTTTGCTGACTTTATAAAAGCCCAATTAGGATAATTAGTTTTGAGTGCTTCCTTTACACTTTTACTGCCGTTTTGACGAGCCATCAGGCAGCCTTCACACCTCCAACGGCCCCAACAATAGAGACACTTTGGACACTCATTCCCCCACCTCTCCCCCCTACATAGAGCCATCACCACCATCAAACACTTCACCTACAACACCCCCCTCCTCACCCCACACAAAAGAGGATTTCACACCACCTCCTCCCACCACAACTCTTCATATTCATGAAGCAGATGTGAGGAAGCAGTTTAAGAGTCTGAATGCTCGGAAAGCTCCCGGCCCAGACGGTGTGTCTCCTGCCACCCTCAGACACTGTGCAAACGAGCTGGCCCCAGTGTTTTCTGGCATTTTCAACTCCTCACTGCAGGCATGTCATGTGCCTGCCTGCTTCAAGTCCTCCACCATAATCCCTGTCCCCAAGAAACCTAGGATCACTGGACTAAATGACTACAGACCCGTGGCTCTGACATCTGTGGTCATGAAGTCTTTTGAGCGCCTGGTTCTCTCCCATCTCAGGACCCTCACGGCCCCCCTCCTGGACCCCCTGCAGTTTGCATACAGAGCCAACAGGTCTGTAGACGACGCCATCAACATGGCCCTACACTTCATCCTGCAGCATCTGGACTCCCCAGGAACCTACGCCAGGATCCTGTTTGTGGACTTCAGCTCTGCCTTCAACACCATCCTTCCAGACCATCTCCGAGGCAAGCTTTCCCAGATGAATGTGCCTGATCCCATCTGCCGGTGGATCACTGACTTCCTGACGGACAGGAAGCAGCATGTGAGGCTGGGAAAGAATGTCTCGGACTCCCGGACCATCAGCACCGGCTCCCCTCAGGGCTGTGTTCTTTCTCCTCTGCTCTTCTCCCTGTACACCAACTGCTGCACCTCCACCCACCAGTCTGTCAAGCTAATCAAGTTTGCAGATGACACCACCGTTATTGGGCTCATCTCGGACGGGGACGAGTCTGCCTACAGGAGGGAGGTTGAACGTCTGGTGTCCTGGTGCAGCCACAACAACCTGGTGCTGAATGCCCAGAAGACAGTGGAGATTATTGTGGACTTCAGGAAGCACACAGCTCCACTCCCCCCCATCATCCTGACTGATACCCCCATCATCTCTCTGGACTCATTCCGCTTCCTGGGTACCACCATCACTCAGGACCTGAAGTGGGAGCCCACCATCACCTCCGTCATTAAGAAAGCCCAGCAGAGGATGTACTTCCTGAGGCAGCTGAAGAAATTCAACCTGCCAGCACGGACGATGATGCAATTCTACACCGCAATCATCGAGTCCATCCTCACCTCCTCCATCACCGTGTGGTACACTGGAGCCACTATCAGGGACAAACAGAGACTGCAGCGTGTTGTGCGCTCTGCTGAGAAGGTGATTGGCTGCAGACTCCCATCTCTGCAGGACCTGTACACCTCCAGGACACTGCGGCATGCAGCTCGGATCTCAGCTGACCCTTCTCACCCTGGACACAGTCTGTTTGACCTGCTCCCCTCAGGCAGGAGGCTCCGGTCCATTCGCACCAGAACCTCTCGCCATAAGAACAGTTTCTTCCCCTCTGCTGTTGGACACATGAACAATAAACGTACGACTGTTCCCACCACTAACACATGACCCTACGCTGTGTTCACTGCATCATTCCATGTTTGGCACTGATCACCACCTGCACTCATGTATATATCATGTATATATCATGTATATATCTATCTACTTAGCACTTTTAACTCTTATTCTTATTTTTATTTTCATGTCTATTTAAGCGTAATTTATAACAGTATGTTTGCACTGAAGCACCGCAGCAATTTCCTAATGTTGTAAACCCGCTCAACATTTGGCAATAAAACCCTTTCTGATGTGTGTGTTCCTTCTTTTTCCCTTCAGGCTTAGAGGGAACATGTTCTGCCCGGTGGTGTAGGGTCCTGATTACTCCAAGTTTGTGTTCCAGAGGGTGATGGGAGTCAAAGAGGAGGTACTGGTCCGTGTGTGTGGGCTTCTGGTAAACTTCGATGTTGAGTTTGCCGTTCTCTTCAATGTGCACAGCGCAGTCCAGGAAAGGCAAACAGTCGTCCTTTGTGTCTTCCCTGGTGAACTTGATGTTTTTATCCACAGCGTTAATGTGCGCAGTGAAGGATTCCACTTCTTGTGTCTTGATTTTGACCCAGGTGTCGTCTACATATCTGTACCAGTGGCTGGGTGCTCTTACTTTGAAAGAGCCAAGAGCCTTCCTTTCCACTTCCTCCATGTAAAGGTTGCTACAATAGGTGACACGGGGGAGCCCATGGCACAGCCATGTTTTTGTCTGTAGAAGCCTTCGTTGTATTTGAAGTATGTAGTGGTGAGGCAGAGGTCTAACAGTGTGCAGATCTGATCGGGTGTGAAGTTGGTCCTGTCCTCCAAGGAGCTGTCTTCTTGTAGTCGTTTTCTGACAGTCTCCACGGCCTCCGTGGTGGGTATGCAAGTGAAGAGAGAGACTACATCAAAGGACACCATGGTTTCATCTGGATCCAGGGTAAGTTTCTGGACCTTGTCGGTGAAGTCGGTGGAGTTCTTGATGTGGTGTAGGGTGTTCCCCACGAGAGGAGCAAGGATGGTAGCAAGGTGTTTAGCAATGTTGTAAGTGGCTGAGTTTATGCTACTGACTATGGGTCTGAGTGGGACAGCTTCCTTGTGGATCTTAGGAAGTCCGTAAATGCAGGGTATGGCATCCCCTGGGTAAAGGCGGTGATATGTAAGGCAGTCAATGATTTTGTCCTTTTCAAGGTCCTGAAGGCAAACTATAACTTTCTTTTTGTAGCTGCTTGTGGGGTCTCGCTTTAGGGCTTCGTAGGTATTGTTGTCACTGAGGAGAGTAGTGATCTTTGTATGGTAATCTGTAGTGTTTAGGACCACGGTGCATCTTCCCTTATCAGCTGGTAAAACAGTGATGTTGTGGTCTTTGCTCAGGGAAGCGACGGCCTTCTTTTCCTGTATTGTGAGGTTGGATGGAGGGACTTTGGCACTGGAGAGGGTGGCTGAGACTTTCATCCTGATTTGCTCTGCTTCTGTCTGTGATAATTTATTAATCCGTATGGCGGTTTCTGTGGCTGAGATGAGGTCCACTGTGGGCAACTGTTGCGGAGAAATGGCAAAATTGAGTCCTTTGACTCAATTTTGAGTCAAAATGACCTAGATGACTGAGAACCTTCACAGACATATTTAAATGATACTCTGACTTCAGTGAACTTCCCTCATGCAAGTCATTGTTGTTAGTTTAATTCAGTTATTCTTCCTGTGCCGTTCGGCACTGTAGCATCAGAGTTATCGTCTGAAGGCCAAGAAAGAGGCCCAACAGGCAACGTGGATCATTACGGCTTTGTCATACTGGTCCACTTGATTGATCTTTATTTTTACTTTTAAGTTATTACAATGAGAACAGACATGACCGGGGGATAGGAACGGGAAAGGCGTAGACAAGGGAAGTTCAAGAAAATCAGAGGGACAGAAGGAAAAGACCACAAAAGTCAGCTGGATCACCTGCTGGAAGAAAAGTCAAGAAACCAAAAGAGAACAACACAGTAGGCAGACCACAGCAGCAACCTGTAACAGTAACTAACAAATACTGAATGTTAATGAGCAGCATGCACGACCGACAACGCTCAATATGTTTAGAGGCAGCAGCCAAGGTGTCCGTGAACACTTTGTATAGAAATTTACAGAGATAGAGATTGACAGACCACGTGACTTTCGTGCATTGCATTGTGGGTACGAGTGGCAACAACATCAAAACACTGCATCAAGCGCATCAAGCATTTCCAGCACCGGCAATCATTAATTCTGCGGTTTTAATCCCTACTTGCATTTTATGTTTACGAGTTGCAGTTCTGTACAAAACGACGGTGAACACGGCAGCTCCGTACAAAGACAGACGTGGCGAAGAGGCAAAAAAAGGACGAGGAAAAAATCAAAGGAGTGAAAGGGTCAGACCCACACGAGCATACAGAGTGGAGTAAGGACGTTAGCATGCTGCACAACTTTCATCACGCACATATTTATTATTATATGGTCCTAAGTGTGAGTGCACACACTCACAACATGTTTAGTAACTTCAGATCCTGCAACAAGCCCAGGTCCAGTTTACTTTGGTGATTTGGACTATTCCATCTCACAGCTGTTGTTACAGGCCAACGCATCTATTTGTTGTTTCAGGTTGTAGTGTTACACAACATTTTCAGATCTAATAGAAATAAAATGAGTGTTTCGTAATTCATTCAATTATTGTTTTTATTTATAACTGGCATTATTGTTTCGCTCTATTATAGAATCTTACAGGAAAGGCAAAATTGTAAAAAAAAAAATCCATCGTGCTTTATTAGCTGCTTCGGTGAAAAACTAATCAACAATGCAACAAAAAAAAAAACATTACAAAACAACATACTGGAAAAGTTATTCATCAATTGATTGCTTCAATACAACACTTGGGCACATATATGCGGGACGTTTCGATCTCGCTCTCTCTCTTAACCGATCAAATCGGGCTGTGGTAGCAGCTTTAAACTCGGTCTGACCCAGGCTGATAGAGGGGCCCAGTCTGGATCACATTCCTGCATTTTGTAGGCTGGTTTTCCTACAAAACACAAACATTAGCCCGCAAAGCCACAGTGAACAAAGCAGCATAGCAACGAATTCAATTCAAATTAAGACTTATTTGTAACCTACATCAACAATTACAACAGCAGACTGACCTTCGTGTAAATGCTTGGAGCAGACTAACCTGTGAGTGTTCTGGGACGTTATATTTGGTCTTTGAATGGCTGCAATCCAGGCCATCCGTCGGCTCTTTGTTACTTCGGAAACATGGCTCGAACAATTTCTCTTCAACGATGTAATCCGATAAAAACGATCTCTTTACCCGTCGGCTTCCCGTGGCTGTCATGCGACCGGCTATTGCAGTTAATAATACAACGGCTTCGTACACTGGTACCGCTTGCCACTCTTACCCAGAATCCTTTGCAGTTTTACCACGGAAATGACGTCACATTTTCAATCTCTATTCAAAAGGTTTCTCCATGTAACGATCTGATAGTGGGTGTGGCGAGTCATAGCCCCGCCCACCAGGACATAAAGCAGGCTAATTCAATGACTGTAACATAACCTTCTAACGTGTGACTCAGTGTTTGTACCTGAAATAGATGGTGTAGTCGAGCCATCTAAGAGTCTGTTTTAGCATGTGTGTGGTACAGTTTTCATTAAATACTCTAAACAACTAATTTAAACAGGACTTATAATAGAAACAAAACATTCAATCACACCATTTATAATTAATGAGGTCAGTGTTTAGTCTTAGAGACGGTTTCCTTTGTTGATCAGAACTTTATTTGTCTTTGTTGTTGTTGTACCTTTTTTAGATATACAACTTGAATAATTCATCATTCCCATTTAAGGCAGGCTGGTGGTTGTACTCTCCCAGTCAGACCATGTGACCAGGCTGTGATGGTTTTGCCACAAACCATCGTTTTTTTTTCCTGCTGTCACAGAGCACCTCCTACAGGGGATTGTGTGATTGTTGGTTTCAGTCTAACATTCAGTTCTTTATGTTACAGCAAAATGTGCCTCAAGGAAACTATTGTTTTGATTTGAAAAAATGGTAAATGGCCTGTATTTGTATAGCGCTTTACTCGTCCCTAAGGACCCCAAAGCGCTTTACATATCCAGTCATCCACCCATTCACACACACATTCACACACTGGTGATGGCAGCTACATTGTAGCCACAGCCACCCTGGGGCGCACTGACAGAGGCGAGGCTGCCGGACACTGGCGCCACCGGGCCCTCTGACCACCACCAGTAGGCAACGGGTGAAGCATGGACAATGCTGGGCATCCTCTGCACACGGCCATAAACAACCAGAAGAGTCTGTTCAGTGACAGGTTGCTTCTCCCCAAGACAAGAACTAACAGACTTAAAAACTCCTTTGTCCCACACACCATCAGACTGTTTAACTCCTCTCTGGAGGGGAGAGGGAGGGGAAACAGGAGGACAAAGGAGGGGGGAACAACTAAGCTGTAGTGCCTCTGCACCTCACTGTACAATACCTTGTGCAATACTTTTTGTAAATAGTCAACAGTGCAATAGACTCAATACTTGAAATGTGCAATTCACTTGTATTTTTATTTTTTATTCCTATTTATTCTATTTATCCCCTTTGTATATTTTATTTATATTTGTCTCTGTATTTATATATGTGTGTGTGTGTGTATATATATATATATATAACAGTTCTGTAACTGTAACTTCGGTCGTTGCTGTGCTTTTTTTGGAAGTCGAATTTCCCAGAGGAACCCACCCGAGGGATTAATAAAGTTCTATCTTATCTTAAGTGTCTTGGCCAAGGACACAACGACCGAGACTGTCGGAGCCGGGGCTCGAACCGGCAACCTTCCGATTACAAGACGAACTCCCAACTCTTGAGCCACGATCGCCCCACTAAAACTAAAATTGATTTAAATTGTGTTAATTTTGAGGAACGTGCCTATCTTTCCTGGCTCTGGAAACATTGCTCTAGAGCAGCGGTCCCCAACCCCCGGGCCTCGGGGTCCGTGGGTTGGGGACCGGTCCGTGACTCGTTTGGTACCGGGCCGCGAGAGTTCTTTTGTGGTGCTTTACAGTGACAACAGTGAAAGCTTTAGGAATGAGGATGGGAAGTAACAGGCCGTCTCCATTTCAGGTAGAAAAACTGAAACAGGAAGTGGGCAAAAGAAACAGCTGGCAGAGAAAGGCGAGAGACAAATTTGTGGACTCGAAGAGGATGAAGGACTTGGAGCGACAGGTTTGGCACACGGGCATACACTAACAATTCATTTCTCCTTCCTTCTTCTACAACTTCATATCACTTGTGTTTTCACCAGGTGAAGGAGCTGGAACAAATACTCAGGAGCAGAAACCCAAATTCGCTGCCTGCTTTGATTTATGCTGCAGCCACATCTGCCAGCCACGAGGACGCTGGCAAAATGTCCTCTTCCAGCCGGATCACTGCTCTGCTGGAGCGAAGGATCCAACGTCTGGAGGCCGAGCTGGAGAATCACGATGAGGAAGCCAAACGCAGCCTCCAGGTTATGGAGCAGCAGTTTCACAGAGTCAAGGTACAGCTAACATCAGTCCACAGGCTTGTCGATGTAACGACCTGCCAGCACTCAGCCTGGAAGTAACAGCTGGGTGACTTTGAAGAGGACCCTAAACAGAAAGCCCCCGTCACACCACCGACCTGTTCACCCCCTTCCAGCTTGGGTTCAGGGGTCAAACACTCTCAGCTTTTAAGATTGGGCTTAAAACTTTGATAAAGCGTATAGTCAGGGCTGGATCAGGTGACCCTGCATCCAGCCTCGGCTGCTGGGGGCGTGTTTATACCTTTTACAGCTGTCTGCTAGTGTGGGGTTTTGTCCTTTTTAAATGACAAAAAATATGTTAATCACATCTTAATACCAAAGAAATAGGGCAGCCACCGTCTCTTGCTGGTCATCAGTAGAAGTCACTGAATCCACACTTTGTGATCACCACGTCTCCTCCTGCTTGGTGTGCTAGAAAAGCAAAGCAGAGCGACAAACAGACAAAAGCTTCATAGAGAACTGAAGCCCAAAGAGGAAGCCGTGTGACATAATAAGTTCAGTTTCAGTCAGTCAATGAGCTTCTTAACCGCACAGCTGTGAGACTAAACAGTAAAACCTTTATTTTTCTCCTTCACATGTCTGACTTACAGCAGATCAGTGAGGAAACGTGTGTCTGTGCTGAACCAACACTTTTAAATGTTCTTGCTGTGGAAGTACCGTATTTCCCGGACTACAAAGCGCACCCGAATATTAGCCGCACAAGCTAAAATCAGGGGAAAATCCTGGTTTGTACATACATTAGCCGCACCTGACCAAAAGCCGCAGGTGTTTCAATTTTGACTCATCATATGTATAATATAAGAGATATGTAAGAGAATATGCACAAAGCGAATTGTCAGGAAAGAGACGGCTGTTTGGAGACACACCCCTTTTATTAATATTTTGAAAAACAAGTTATGGATACATATTTGCACATGTAGTACATAACAATAACCTACAGCACACCAGAAAAATAGATCCGGCCTACCTTTTAGGCTCAGGTGCAGCGACACGGCTTTAACAAGAAGAAAAGTCAGTCATTCACCATCTTTCTCTTCTTCCTGCGCACTGAAACCACCAAAGTCCTCTTCTCCAGTGTCGGAAACGAACAGGCTCAGGATGGCTTCGTCATCCACTCTCAGCTTCTTTCCTTCGTTGTCACTTTCAAAACCAAAGAAATCCTCGTTGTCAGTGTCGGAGTCGAACACCCTCAGAAGGGCCGTGGCGGTGTCCTCCTCTCCATCATGCAGCAGTCCAGCCCTTCGAAATCCGTTGGTGATCGTGGATGTTTTCACACTTTTCCACGCTGTCAGATTCCACCGGTGGAGTTGAGCATAACTTGCTTTTCGCAAGTTTATCGCCGCTGGTCATCCGCGCCTCCCGCTGAACGCGTAGCGCTACTTTGAAGTTTGTTTTTCGCGCTACTTGTACGGCACTATGTTGCCTGGCGGATGGACATGTGACCAACATACCACTCTTGAACCCCGATCCTTCCGCCAGGCAACGTAGTGCCGTACAACAGCAGAACAAACAAAACAAATCGTCTTACGATATCACAAAAATCATGGACAATCCATAGAAAAGAAGCACCTGACTAAAAGCCGCAGGGTTCAAAGCTTGTGCAAAAAGTAGCGGCTTATAGCCCGACAATTACGGTAGTTTGATTCATCACAGTGAAGAATCACGTTTCAGACGTCTGCTTATAGTAGAGACTCCGTGTGTTTTATAGAAGTCTGTGTCAGAACCATTATTTTCTGTGGTTTGTATCATTTAATGATGAAATGATCATTAAAAACATCAGATGAGGGAACACATGAACCAGTTCCTCTTGTAGCGCCTCGTAGCACTTAAAGCTCTTTACACAGCTCGTCTCAGTCACCTGTCCACAAGCTCAGTCACAGTGCTGTGGAGCAGCCAGGGGTTGAAGCACCATTAGCAGATAACTCAAGAGATGAGGCAGAGTGAATACATTATAATATTTTTCTGATTCAACTCCAGTTTCACTGTAGTAAAATCCCTCAGCAGCTGTGTGACAGCACTATGAGTCACTTACAGCACTGGCCATTTTGATTTCTGTGGAAAAACTGACGGACAGAAAGGTTTTATTTCAGTTTGGACTCTTGTCATGGACATGGACATATTCATTAGTGTTTTCAGAGCATTGTTTCATAAAGGACTGCAGCCTCTCTACTGTGGAGGATCTGAGTCTGTAGGCGTCGGCCTGCTTAGTCACACCCACGAGCCTGTCAGCTGCTGACTGGCTCAGTTTCCAGCTGTACCTGTTAACTGGTTTGTGTATCACTCACTGTTTATACGTAAAGTAGAAAGTGTGAAGCACATGTGGCTTGTTTCACACAGGGATCAGTAACAGTGTTCTTTGGTCGGTAGCTGCTTTTGATTTGTTGTTTCTTTGCTTGCAGTCACTGATGTACTGCGCTTGGTCCTGTATTATTAATTCCTCTTCATTAAGGACTGTTTTATATATAACTTGTCACAGTTATTTAATCAAATTAGACACATTATAAAATCAAATACATTTTAAATCATGCTCACAAACTGAGTCTTAAAAACAAACAACCTGCAACAGTGTAGCAGATTTTTGTTGAATGCCACTATGTGTCTGCTCTGCAGCTCCGCTACGAGCAGCAGATCTGTGAGCTGGAGCAGCAGCTGCAGCGTAAGCAGCAGCTTGAAGCAGCAGCTGGGTCCCAGTCACCAGTAGTCCAGGCTCTGGAGGAAGAGCTGTACCGTGTGAAGCAGAGCCACAAACAGAAGGAGAAATCTCTGCATGAGCAGATCGAGTCTCTCCAGCAGCAGCTTAAACAGAAGGTCAGTACAAGTCTTACTAAAAGCAAAGAGCTATTGTCTTAGCTGCCTCCAGATGCTAGAGCAGGCAGCCTTTGCCCTGAAACCTTGGAATAATGGATGAAGTAGGATAATGGAGGAGTTGATAACACAAAATAAACTTGTACTCGATTATACAATACTGAGGAGAGCCCTTCGTTTTACAGGCCCTGCTGAGTCCCGGCCGGCACCAGCGCCAAGCCGAGGCAGCATTTGGTGTGCGGCTTGAGCGGCTGAATCAAGAGCTCGCTAAAAAGACACGGACCATTCAGGAACTGAAGAAGGAACGGAGGAACATGCCGTCTGCCCCCAACACACGAGCAGAAAGACGATCCACTGAGAGCAAACACCAACAACCAGGTCTCCTCACTGCAGGAGGAGAAACATTCCCAGCTGCTCCGTGTGAGAAGACCTATCAGCCCACCGTATTCACAGGTGGGAATGCACTTTTTTAAAGTAAGTAATACACAAAAGGGACTAAAGATCACCTGATGCAATCAAAATATTTTGTGGTCACACTGTTTAATTCACTTTGATTTTATTTATTCAATTCCAAATCCCAACAAGATTCGCCTCATCGGGGACGAGAGCAGGGAGACGAGACTAAAGTCGTGCTGTGGAAGAGAGCCAAAGATTAATAACAACTCATAATGCAATGCAGAGTGCTGTATAAGTACATAGTGCGTGAAGGGGGCAATTTATGGTGTGTGTGTGTGTGTGACTGTTATTTGTCGAGCGATCCTTGAAAGTGGTTTACACACAAGTGTTGTTTACATATTCTAGACTTGCATCAGAAGGAAGAACATGCCCACATCGATCCCAGTGTGAACACTAACAGCAGGGATATAGAAGCGTCTATAAGCAGGGCTGTGGTTTTCCAGATTTAAAAAATGCAGCTAGCTGGAGGCGCTAGAAGATTTTTTTCATGTTTCCTTCTGACAGGGAGTCATATCTCTGAGGTTCTGCAGGAGAACGAAGCTTTAAAAAAGCAGGTGGAGCTTGTGCTCCTGCAGAGCGAGCAGGAGAAGGAAGCTCTGAAGGCTGATGCTGCACAGGCCAAGCAGCAGCTGTGCAGGTACAGTTTTGTAGTTTTGCTTCTGTGTGCTTTCTGCTTGTTTCCAAATGCTTCTACTTGCACTTGCTGTTTAGGAAATGTTATACTTAAAGCAGTGAAGCAGACTAAATATCAAAGTTCATTTACAGTGTTGAATTTCTATCCCTGAGCCGTAAAAGGCTGATGGGGAATATCACTGTCAACGTCAATACACAGGTGTACAACAAAGTGCCAACCACTGGTTATACTCGAGAACAAACAGTGTGTGGAGATGATACAGATCACATCATCTGTCAGGAAAACGGTGAAGGGGATGTCACGTTGGGGATGCGTGGCTGCTATTGGAACATTTGTGCTGCTGATGAATTCTCAGGAATATAAAGTTACACTCTCTTCAGATTCAGGCAAAGCTGATTGGACAGTGCTTCATAGTGCAAATAGAGACCCATCCAGCAAAGAAGCAGGATGTTCTTCAACAACCCAGCCAATCACCTGCTGCCCCTGAATTAAAGATATGATTTAATCTCCCAGGCTGACAGAGGAGTTTGAAGAGCAGCTATCCACTACGAAGGCAGAACACTTTAGAGTGTTGGACCACCTGCGGGCCACCCATGCACTCGAACACTCAGACTCTAAGGTTGCAGAACTGACTAATAAGCTGAGCACTCAAGAGGTAGGGCTCCCTCATCAAGCAGCCTCTGTACAACATGAGCCTGCTGCTTTAACATTCATATGTACCTGCAGATAATGATGAATCATCTGGACAAGCAGCTGAAAGAAACGCAGGGGTGCAAAGAAGCACTGAAAATATCCAGGAGGAGAGAGGATGCTCTGCAGACGCAGGTGAGGAGCTGTGCTGGCTCTATCCAGGATTGTACACAGAAAGACTCTGAATTATGGAATGCCAGGACTGCCAAAATGAATTAATGAAATACACCATTAAACAATTCATTAAATGTGTCAATAATTAATTGGAATTAATTAATTTAATTTAGCTGCTTCTGTCTCATGTTTAGCTAACCAAACTGCTGCAGGAGCTGAAGGAAGCTAAAGAAGCTTCAAGCTCAGAGGTGAAACTCCTGTGCACCTTGGAGAGGAAGATACTGAACATGGAGCTCAGACACCAGCACAGAGAGAAGGAGCTGCAGCAGGTACCAGTGAGGGCCCAACTAGCTGACAGAAACTGGAACCCAGAACCTGATGTGAACCTGTAGTGACCCCTAAGGTCAAGATTCAGGTGTTTTAAATCAGCAGTTGTGATAAACTTTGAACACAGGCTTGGACATCCACGGTGGGTGATCCCCTGAACTAACCACGTTCAAACAAAAGCAGGTCTGGATCCACATTGTCAGCGTAAATGAAACTAACTTGAACTAGTGGCAAACTTGTACGAAAACGTAAGCTGACCTGAATGTTATGCTGTAAATGACTTTAAACGTCTCCTGGACTCTGGGAAACCGTCTGCGAGTCACACAGACATCGGAGTTAGACACACTGCTGAACCTGTGGCCAAACATATACACTGTTTGGTGGAGAAGCTTGTGCACTTCCCCTGATGATATTATCCACATAGAGGTCAGATGAAGTAGTTCTACTGTATCAAATACAACCTGAGGTCTTTTGTTTGTGTCCTTCAGGTGCTTGGGGGGGCGTGGCAGACGCCAGGTGATGATTTGCAGTCTGAGCTGGAGCACTGGAGACGTCTGGCTCAGGACAAGAGCAGGGAGATGGATGCTTTCCGCCTTGAGCTCGACTCCATCCTGGACATCCTGAGACATCTGCAACGACAGGGAGCGGTTCTGCCGACTCCTGAGCTCGCCATTCCACAGAGGAGTTAATACAACGTTTGAAAGCTGAGACTGTGAATGCTGCACTGATTCCATGCCAGTGTGTCAGCAATAGAAGCTTTTACTTGTTATTTAAATAACTATTTTTATATTTTTCATGTTAATGGTTTATTAGGATCAGTATTGCACCAAAGACCTGCAGAGACTGGCTTACCATCCCTGCCTCCACAGAGGAAACAGTCGTGTAAAATAAAGAAACCTCTCGAACATCATTTTGTTTTTTGACTGTTTTACATGTCTAGATATGACAGCAGGGCCTGCAGATAAAAGTAATATACTTGATCACAACCACAATATGAACACATATTTAAATATTCTGCAGTAAATGTTCTCCTTATGGCCCCAGTGTGAGGTGGAGGCCAAGTCTCAGCTAACACTGGCCGGCTTGGTTAGCAGCCTGCACCCAAGCATGGCTGCTGCGCAACATGCCCGTCAGTTGTTATCCTCTGCAGGTGTTTTTGATGGGACTCACATCAGAGTCTCAATTCTTCATCTCTTTTCCTCTGTTTCAGTGCCTTTGCAGGTCAACTACATGCCAGACTTTGTAATAAGAAATCAGCTCCAGATTCAACTTATAGATCCAATTTGTCTTCATTATCAGATTTTCCATCTTCTTGGATTCTTTGCACAGTTTGGTGGTCCTACATGAGTTGGCAATATAATTAAACCCATAGCGGTGAGAAAGGTTTTTTGTTACAGTCATTTGTCAGACTCTTACATATCTATAGCAGCAGAGTCATTGAATCAGAATTTGAAACTCCTGGTTCTGAAGACTTCATGTACATGCCGTTTTCCTTGTGATCACTCTTTCAGTTAAGTACAGAAAACTGCAGCGAGTAGCCATATTTAAGTCTACTATAAAATCTTCAAGCGAGCAAATACATTAATCATCGATTCATGCTCAAGCCACTGACGAGGAATGCTGTCAAACCTGATGTCACTGAGTGAAATACGGTGTACAACAGTCTGTGGCAGCTGTGCGCCCATGTGGGACACAGATTACAATCAGTCAATTACAGACACTACTGATCTTAACTTGTGTTTAAAGCACGCCGCCTGTCTTCAGAGTCAGTTTCTTCCGCTCCAGCTTCTCTACGACCATTGGAAAAACCAAAGAGCTGTCAAAAAATGTCAGGAACGAGGCTGTGGACCTGCACAAGACCAGCAAGAATACTGAAGATTGTCGTGGTCTTCCAACTTGACAGTGATTGCCAACATACTGCCAAGGCAACAAAGGAGCGGCCGAGCCAGTCTCCAGGCCTCGGTACTCAGGAGGGAGCTGAACTTTCTTTTTGTTTAGCAGCAGCCAAGAAAACTACAGGAGTTTCTATAAAGAGGGTGGAACAAACTCCTTCCTGAGATGTGTGCAAACCTGGTGACCAGTTACTGCTGTGCTTCGAAAGAATCGTTTTTCCATCAAGTGTTAAGTCATGTTGTGCTTGGTGTGATATAATATTTATTTCACTCATGACATGAAAATCTATTTAAGTTTTTTTCTGTTCTTTCTGGATACTACCATGAAATTTGTGACTGTTCGTTTCTTTTGTATGTAAGTGAACTTAAAGCAGGGGGTGAAATTAATAACTGACAAAAATACTGGAGCCTTTATTATGAACTCCTGTAAGCTCCTGGCACTTACTGCGCTACAACCAGGAGGTTTTTGTGTCGCCAGAAGTTCAGAGGTCTGTGTTATTGTGTCAGCGGAGCACTGGCAGCTTTTACACTTTATGCATCTCAGGATGTCTCTGACACCTGGCTGCCACTTTGTGGATGAGTTGCTGAATATTTTGTTTTGGAGAAAATACGTCAGATCACGAACACAAATTCTCAACTTTGTTCCAGCAGTTATCTACAAACTTCTAGGTTCTCATAATTTTGCATCTCTTTGTGTTGGAGCCTGACTCTCTCAGATGAAATGCATTTGTGTGATAAAGGATGTGCTGGCTTTAAACTGACCGACCGACCCCATGTTCATTAACACTGTTTTAAACTGGTAAACATAAGACTTCAAAAAGAAGAGGGAGAAAAAGTTATTTAACATAAATAACATAAAATCATGTGAGATGAGAGAAGGATTCTCTCAATTACACTGCAAAGGCATTCTTAATATAGTGTTAAACATCAGTTTAGAAAAACACCCAAAAAACCGTGCTAGATGTCTCTACCTGACTGGACTACTGTGTTTGGACACACTGGATGTGCCATCGTTGAGGTTCGTATTGTAGGCAGTGAAGGATGTCCCAATTTAGAGGTTCATCCAAATACAGCCTACAAATGCATCCTACATTTCCCAGGATTGGAACGATGCACCTGCTGGATCCTTTGTTGCTTTATTATTCGTTTTTGAAGGCGTTGCACGGGTTAGCACCCTCACACCTTTCTGGTCTTTTTAATTGGTACACCCCAAAGAGCTCACTTGGGGGTACGGCTCAAATGCTCCTGTGCCGAGGTCCAGATTAAAGCACAGAGGAGATCGGGCCTTTGCTGTAACTGCTCCTAAACTGTGGGACAAACTGCTCCTTCACATCAGGACCTCCCCAACATTGGACTCTTTTTAAACCCACTTTTGTTCCTTGGCTTTTAAATCAGAAAGAGTTTGTATGACTTTTATTTGTCTCATTTCTTACTTAAATCTTCTCTTTTTATGCTTCTTTTTCTTAAATGTTATCATTTCTTCCTATATTTTTATCTCTTGATTACCTTAAATGTACACCCCCTTGGTCAACAGTCGCTGTTTTAAATGTGCTACATAAATAAATTTGACTTTGACAGGATCAGGGCATGCTCCTAATGAGACGACAGTGTCCTGGGGCATTTCCCCCCCACGTCTCGATGGTCATTGCGAGCTCCCGGACAGTCTGAAGTGCAATCTGCCACATGAGGCCAGGCATTGTTGGGCTCAGGCCCGATATGTAATGGCAGTCAGGTGCTCAGCCTGCAGAGGTCTGTGCCTTCCTCTGGAGGAGTCCTCAGACCAAACCGTTCATCTGCACGATGTTACGAGCAGCATAATGTTCTCTATGGTCTGTGCAACGTCAGAACTACTTCATGGCACCAGTAGTGACGCTGACCCCAGCTGCCTACAGCAGCCCAACAATAATGTTCAATGGAAAACAATATTAGTCTGACAGTAGTGTTAATGTAGTGTTTGCTCTTAACACATGATGTCATGATGTCGTGTTAAGAGAGCGGATTGTCAGAGGGACCTATTAGTGTGTCGCACAGCAAACGAGAGCCTAAACTCAATAACAGCTCTCGTGAATAAACTACCTGATCTCCTGAATCCCGGGAAGGTTATGAAGATTAGTAATCAAAACTAAGACGGCTTTGGATTAGACTGTTTTATTGTCACTGAAAACCACAATACTCAAACTATGACACAAAGTTTGGTATCTGATGTGAAGTGGAAACGATATAACATTATTGTCCAGAGTAACGAACATGAATGAAAGAGAAGCCTACAGAGTAAATATGTACATGGATTCACAGTATTTGCACAATGTTATTTTTGTGTGCTTGTGTGTGTTTAGGGTTTAAAATGTGAGGACGGTGTTCCTGAGCTGGTTGTTTCTGGATCAGAGGTTCCTGAACCTCGTTCTTCCCAGAGGGAAGCAGGGAGCACAGACTGTGGTCTGGATGGGAGGATGATGTTATGAACCTTCTGCAGACTGTGTTTCCAGGTTGTGTCTGCGATACGGGGCAGCTGAGCACCACACTCGGTGTAAATGCTTTCATTTGTCTTTACAGTGTGCAGTGAGATGCCCATCTGCTACAAAACAGCCAATGTTAATTCACCACCGCTCTTATTAATACATTTTACACACGAGTTTTGTGCTGTGAATGAATTAAAATAATGCAAGATTAGAAATGTTTCACCTGGTTTAACCTCTATGTACTGTTAACTGTAACGTTTGCATTCAGCTGCAAACACAGTGTTTGTATCCACACATGTGTAGAGGAGATGTTAGTTATTCTTTTCAGTATCAGTGCAGGTGTGAAGCCTGCTCTGGCTTTATTGATCCGGATTTATTTTAATGAACCTCAGAAAATCTGATTGGTGTCAATTTATTTTTCCACAAGTTCAAGATTGTTTGTTCCAGCTGAAGCTACAGGCTGCCCTTACAAAAAATGCAAGTTTGAAGCCTTATGTTAAAGGAGAGCAGTTTCCCTGAACCCAGACTGAGCTGGCATTACTGATATGACACAAACACAGAGCTGTGGTGTAGCTCGCACACTAATGGAATCTGCTGGATTCATTTTTGTTGCAGCTACATAGCACATCACGTTGTTCTGTCTGCAGCCTGAATGTCTTTGTTGCACAATTCAAGGGTTGTGTTATCACACTGCAGGAGCAGAGGAGCCATACTGGGGTACTTGGCGTGACTGTAACAGTGGATGTGCGTCCCTGACTGATAAGTCATGTTAGGTGACCAAGTATTGATGAAGTTTACCAACTGTAATGTAAACGATGTTTTCTAATTGTATCCACTGACAGTATTATACCCATTCAAGACATGCATGCAGCATGGGCTAGACCCCAAATGCTAGCTAAGCCTAACTACTGGCTTAGACGTCACCCAGCTTAACAAGGTCAGGTGTTGGGAAACCAGAACAGGACAGATGAGAAGCTGCCTACACGGGTAAGGACAGGAAACATGGAACTGATGTAACACGGCTACGCCAGCGAACCCACTCAGAGAGGTTATATGCATAAATGTGATGACTATGAACGGGCAAAGAACCAAGAAACACCTGGTAGCTCAGTGCTAGAACCTTTTGAAACTGAAGATCCAGAGACTGCAGCCCAATGGGAACAATGTGCACCAACTATTGTGGGAGGAGCTAAAGGTAAATGGACTGGTTCTAATATAGCGCTTTTCTACCCAATCTGAGCACTCAAAGCGCTTTATACAACTTGTTCATTCACCCAATCACGCCAGCACGTTTCTAGGCTTCCAGTGCTACCTAACATTCACACCCCGATGGATGCACTGAAGAGCAACCTGGGATTAGTATCATGTCTTCTGGTTAGTAGGTGACCCGCTCTACCACCTGAGCTACAGCCACAGGTCGGCACTGCTGAGGCCTGTATTATGTAGCAATGAGTTTGATATGATCAAAGCAAACCTTTGAATTTAGCCTGAGCAACGTTTTTAAAGCCCCGGGAAAAGGCTGCTTTACTGGCACCGTGACCAGGCGGTGGTGCCACCATACCATGCTAGGAAGCACGTGGCGCTCATTAGAGTTTTCTTTTTGATAGTTGGAAAAATCTCCTTCTGTTGCAACACTTTTGCATTTCGTTGCCCTGTACCTGTGCATGTGCAATGACAATAAAGTTGAATTCTATTCTATTCTTTTCTTTAGCAGGCAGAGATACTCCTGGGACATTTCATTGTTAGTAACCTTCTACTCTCGTAGCTGTGTGGCATAACATCCTGCAATGTGAACTCTGTGTTATTGCAGGTCTTTACCTTACAATATAAAGCACCTCGCAGGGATTGCTGTTGTGATTTTAACACTTTATAAATGAAAGTGAATTAAAAACTAGAGGCAGGTGATGAGGTTCTGTCAAGGCAGAACTGAAGGTGCAGTGTGTTTATAAAAATCAGCAGGTTGGACTCAGGCTGAGGTGTCACTGGCTGTTCACTCCTCAAAGCATTCAGGTGAGCAGCAATTAAATATGCCCAGTGAGCGCAGGTTACCTCACTGACGAGGTTAAGAGCAGCTTTAAGCTAAATGAGCTGGAGTAGGCATTAAGGCCATGTACACATGATAGCAAACTGAAAAACATATATATATATAGCAAATGTTTTTCAGTTTGCTATCATGGTGTGTCACGTGTAGAATTTTGAAGTGAAAAACAAATTGAATGTATTTTGGAATAAGGCTGGATCATGACAAATGCTGAATGAATACTTTCTGGATCCACTGTATCTGAAACAGTACCAGTGATATTTCTCTTTATTTATATGACGTTCCTCAGAGCACCTCCAACGTATCAGCATCATCAAGTTCTCGATGCATAGAAACACAGTGTTCCCTTCACGTCAACCCTGGAAGGCGTGGAGCTCCTGCTCACTGAAGCCCTGATGCTTCAACAACCTACAAGAAGAGCACACAGGAAAGGAGGTCAACACAAAGCTGAGTCAGTTCACGCTACACATGGAAAATGTTCTCAGTGTGGTGTTGTTAGGCCCGTGCAGCTGAATGTTTTAAAAAGATTTCAGGTGGAAAAATATGTGCCATTAATTACATCAAGTCCTTGGAAAAAAAAAGAACAATAGAGCGCGGAGCTGAGGCAGTTTGGCCTTTGAATTTATAACACATTTATTATTTAATGATCATATAAAATCTGAGACTTTGCCGGAGTCTATGTGAACATGCTCGCTGCCTGTTTCAATGATATTTCTAGGACGTATCACATGACTGTATTGGCGCTCTTAAATGCTGTGATTGCACACCAAGTGAAACAGTGCAGTCAGTCGAACAGAACATAGATCTCCGTGAGGATGGCTTTTAAATAAAACACTTTGTCAGAGCAGCAGTGCGGTTGTGTTACCTACCCGAGTGTTAGCTCTGTGAAGGCTGCAGGGCCACAGACACACACATAGCATTTGGACCCATCAGGCCTGGACAGCAGCTCAGTAAGTATGGGCTCGTTCACCGGACCTTTCCGGCCGGTCCAGCGTTCACTGGGCTCAGAGAGGACATGCTCCACCTGAAACCTAACACACAGCAAACGGAAGACGAGACACGAGAGCCATTTTACATGTAGACATGTCTCCACAGCCATTCACTTCAGTTGAGAAGAGTTATTTTTCTGACACACCGGCTTATTGAAGCTCCAAAGGCTAAAACAAATATTGAACCAGCTATCTAAATTACATTTAACAGGACTGGCCTAAACTGGTTACTACTCCTCTCCTCATCGTCTCTCTTTCTCTGCATTTTCTTTTTCTTTCTTAGAGCTCGGGTTCTTTTCTACCGATGACTCCACCCTGCTGTTTGTTCACATGCACCACCTTAGAGGCTTGTTGTTAACACGACCCACAGTGTGAGGCCCTCCCCAGGCACACAGCTCCTATACCTGCCGTTATTAGCAGCCAGTTCATCCAGTTCAAAGCGCCAAAGAATGTCCTCTTCTCGTCGGTTAAAAAAGAGCAGCTTTGTGTTTCTGGAGACACACAAACATGTTGTAGGTTATGAAGCAAGCAGCCAACTGAAAAACACTACAACTGTTTTCTCAAACTAGTGTCAAGAGCACAGGGAGTTCACTGGTAAAACACCAGAGGTCACAGTGCACACAGAGCATTTAAGAACACAGTGTCAGAGCCTCAAACAAAATATAATCAACCACCCACACATGACAGATAGATGTTGCATCCAAACACTTTGGTTTTCATAAAATGATCAGGTTTGTGCAAACGTATTTGTTGTCTTGTTGGATTTGTAAGAATAAATCAAAGATGGTGAGTGGGTGTGAGATACTAAAGCTGTTGCACAGCTAACCAGATCCTTCAAGCACTCTGAAGTATTGATGGGAATCAAGAACCGGTTCCCAGAAGTCTAATTCCTTGTTACTTTGCTTGTCTATCCATCCCGCAGTTCCCCTTGCACTTCATAGTGCCACAGTCTTCAGAGTGGATGGACATGACTTTTATTTCTATAAAAGGAGTGCAAACTGCATCCACAGCAGCTGCATCATGCTGCTAACGCAACTTTAGAGCTTTGCAAACATGCTAATGCTAATCTAGCCAAAAACCCAGCGACGTTAAAGCTGAGTGAGGCGGCCCAGCAGACACACTCTAAGTTTCAACAGTTAACATGAGCACTGATGAGCAGTCAGCCTCCGTTTCTACAGTACTATCACCATGGCAACCACTTTCATCTTTGCTTCGTGGTCACACCTAAGTACTAAGAGAAAGATGACGTGTGTCCTCATTAGGACAGATCAGTGTTGGTGTGTGGGGCTGTAGCTTTATGTGTTTAAATGGTGATTATCACACAGTGTGTTTCAGTGCGTTTTGGAAAAATGCAAAAACGGTGTAAAAAGTAGTGAAACAAATTCCTGGAAGGTAACGTACGGCACTACATTTAAGAAAAGTGACCAATAAGTAACTTTTTTGAGCAATGAAACCCAAAACTGATCACAACAAAGACGGGAAATATCTCCAGTACGCAAACATCTGACCCACAGCATGCAATGAATGAATGCAGGAATGTAAGGTCTTTGCAAGTCATCTTTTTTGTTTGCATGTTTGCTCTCTTGTTGTTTGTTTGTTTGTTTGTTCCTCTTGTTGTTTGTTTGTTTCTTCCTCTTGTTGTTTCCTTCTCTTGTTCTTTGTTTGCTTTTCTTGTTGTGTGTTTGCTTCTCTTGTTGTGTGTTTCTTTCCCTTGTTGTGTGTTTCTTTCCCTTGTTGTGTGTTTCTTTCCCTTGTTGTGTGTTTCTTTCCCTTGTTGCTTCTTTCTCTTGTTGTGTGTTTGCTTCTCTTGTTGTGTGTTTGCTTCTCTTGTTGTGTGTTTGCTTCTCTTGTTGTGTGTTTCTTTCCCTTGTTGCTTCTTTCCCTTGTTGTGTGTTTCTTTCCCTTGTTGTGTGTTTCTTTCCCTTGTTGTGTGTTTCTTTCCCTTGTTGTGTGTTTGCTTCTCTTGTTGTGTGTTTCTTTCCCTTGTTGCTTCTTTCTCTTGTTGTGTGTTTGCTTCTCTTGTTGTTTGTTTGCTTCTCTTGTTGTTTGTTTGCTTCTCTTGTTGTTTTTGCTTCTCTTGTTGTTTGTTTCCTTCTCTTGTTGTTTGTTTCCTTCTCTTGTTGTTTGTTTCCTTCTCTTGTTGTTTGTTTCCTTCTCTTGTTGTTTGTTTCCTTTTCTTGTTGTTTGTTTCCTTCTCTTGTTGTTTGTTTCCTTCTCTTGTTGTGTGTGTCCTTCTCTTGTTGTGTGTTTGCTTCTCTTGTTGTTTGTGTCCTTCTCTTGTTGTTTGTTTCCTTCTCTTGTTGTTTGTGTCCTTCTCTTGTTGTGTGTTTCCTTCTCTTGTTGTTTGTTTCCTTCTCTTGTTGTTTGTGTCCTTCTCTTGTTGTGTGTTTCCTTCTCTTGTTGTTTGTGTCCTTCTCTTGTTGTTTGTTTGCTTCTCTTGTTGTTTGTTTGCTTCTCTTGTTGTTTGTTTCCTTCTCTTGTTGTTTGTGTCCTTCTCTTGTTGTTTGTTTCCTTTTCTTGTTGTTTGTTTCCTTTTCTTGTTGTTTGTGTCCTTCTCTTGTTGTTTGTTTCCTTCTCTTGTTGTGTGTGTCCTTCTCTTGTTGTGTGTTTGCTTCTCTTGTTGTTTGTGTCCTTCTCTTGTTGTTTGTTTCCTTCTCTTGTTGTTTGTGTCCTTCTCTTGTTGTGTGTTTCCTTCTCTTGTTGTTTGTTTCCTTCTCTTGTTGTTTGTGTCCTTCTCTTGTTGTGTGTTTCCTTCTCTTGTTGTTTGTGTCCTTCTCTTGTTGTGTGTTTGCTTCTCTTGTTGTGTGTTTGTTTGCTTCTCTTGTTGTTTGTTTGCTTCTCTTGTTGTGTGTTTGCTTCTCTTGTTGTGTGTTTGTTCCTCTTGTTGTTTGTGTCCTTCTCTTGTTGTTTGTTTGCTTCTCTTGTTGTTTGTTTCCTTCTCTTGTTGTTTGTGTCCTTCTCTTGTTGTTTGTGTCCTTCTCTTGTTGTTTGTGTCCTTCTCTTGTTGTTTGTGTCCTTCTCTTGTTGTTTGTTTGCTTCTCTTGTTGTTTGTTTGCTTCTCTTGTTGTTTGTTTGCTTCTCTTGTTGTGTGTTTGCTCCTCTTGTTGTGTGTTTGTTCCTCTTGTTGTGTGTTTGCTTCTCTTGTTGTTTGTTTGCTTCTCTTGTTGTGTGTTTGAACTGATACAGTTCGGGGAGGTGACCAACAACCAGATGGTTGCTCCAAGTACATTGATTTATATAAATGAATGCACTTACTGATCAGCACTGAATACAAAGGTGTCACTTATGAGCGCTGCTTCTGAAAGTTTGCTCCTACCCGATGGTTTCGATGTCTTCGAGGGCCGCACGGATGAGACGAGCCATGGGCGTGAAGCCTGTGCCTGCAGCTATTAAGTAGAGGTTTGTAACATCACGAAGAGGGCGGAGACTGAAGGTGCCTTCTGGACCACTTACGGCCACACGATCACCTAGAAGAGTAAACGCGTCATTATTACAACAGTTTCCACAGATTAAACACCTTCATCAAATCAAAATTCAGAACATTATTTACTGTTCGATGGCGAGTTGGTCGCGTTATTGTGCCGCACGTGGAAAAGCACACATTGGTTTTTTCATTGTACTTTTGTTTGTTACAGGTTAAGAGAGAGAAGTCACTGGACCTCATCCATGTTCCCACCCTGGGAGCTGCTCCCTGAATGTGACTCACCGACACTCAGGCTGCTGAGGTGTGGGGTGAACGCTCCACCAGGGTAGACTTTGATCATGAGGTAGAGGTCTGATTCCTGTGACCCGTTCTTAGAAGCTGCTGGAAATGTGTGCTCCACTGGAGTGTACGGCCTCACTACCTCCACGTCTGCATGTAGATAACAAACAGTAAGATTTACAGCTGTGCCCGTCTCGGTGATGTCACACTCCCAGAAACAGTCCAAGGTCAGAGCTGTTTCTGTCTGTGATTCGCTGCCATTGAAATAATCAAACTAATATCAGCATTTTACTCACTGACCTGTCATCACTTATCTAGCTGTGCTCATTTTTAACTATAGTAAGGCTTAGAATGAGACTGGTGGAAACAGTTGTCACAAAAATGTGCAGTGATGTAAAAAATCATTACATAAAAGTTAGAAATCACATATGAATTGAATTATACACATTTGCAGGTCACTGAGTAAAATAAGTAGCGATCCCCTACAACCCAGCCACACAAAGGCTGTGCGCTACATCATAATGAACCGATGAGTCAGATACTCCTGAAGTAACAACCAGAGAGCTGTGACAGGACATCAGGACTGCAGACTCGGGAGTGGAAGAGCACAAACCCTGAGATGTGTGCAAACCTGCTGACCATCTACTGTTGCCAACAAGAGGCTCTCCACCAAGTGCAAGGTCATGTTTTCCATGTGGTTCAAATACTTATTTTACTCACTGAAAATCACTTTACAACTTTCATGTAATGTGTTTTTCTTATTTTCAGTTTGTGTCCTCTCCACATCAAAATGAAATGAGCACAATAATCAGATTTTATGCCTTATGCTGATTTTATTTGGAGGTTAGCAAACGCACACAGGCGGCAGCACTGGGGACCAGTTTGTCCCACTGATGAAAGAGGGCAGCACATTATTCTGGACAGGAGGCCTGCAAACTGAATGCACCTGGTTTAAGACACCAACAACAAGGATGTGAATACTCTGTACCACTGTGTACTTCATGGTTGTAGATGATAATGAAACATCCCCACACAATATAAACTTTCTAACACTGCTCTATCTTCAGCAGCTCACCACACCTGCTTCCACAGGTGTTTTAAGCTTCCTCTAAACTGCAGCTTATACACGTTTCACCAGCTGCCTGTGCGACTGCTCACCTTGGACGAGCGCTTTCAGACAGACGTGTTTCCCGACTGGCACATGCATGACAGTCCCAGCAGGGAGCTGCAGTCTGAACAGGTAAGTGTTGTGGTTCACCTCAGTCTTAGACACCAACACACAATCCCGATAGAAGAGAGCTGTAAAACAGGGAACAGCAACGTGGTCTCCTATGTATCTTTCTTTTTGTCTGAGCACACAGCATGCAGGAAGCGAGTGGAGCGATGTGAACGGGCTGCACAGGCACATCTGTGATGCTGTTGGAACCCACCTCGGTCCTTTTGGCGTACAAACGTATTATGGGACTCCAGAGGTTGACCGAGACTCGCCCATTTTCCGTGAGCACCTTTGCGTATGCTAACCTGGATCTTTCCCACGGAGAAAGCAGTGTGAACTGTAGATGATAACAACTTACCAACTTAAGGACAACAGCAAGACAGTGCATGTTCATTTTACAGAATCTGTTTTCAAAGATGTTGTTCACCTGCAACATTTTCCTCAACTTCATCAGAAAGACCTGCAAAAGCACGACAGTCGATTTTACAAACAAAAGCATTTATTCATAAGCTTGAAACTCACATTAGGGCTGTGTTGACAGAAGCTGTGCTAAAAGCTGGAGGAACAATCTCCACAGGAGAAAAACTGGGGCTTCCACAAGTAACAGCACCTAAAAGTCTCATTAGACATTCAAGTAGTTCTGGCACCAAATCAAACCATAATCTGATTTTAGCTAAATCTGGATACCACCGATTCACACCTTTATAAAGCTAAGCAAAGACCAAGACTACAACCCCAGCTTTCAGATCCTCTATGGTGAAATGCTCAATGACAGCAGAAAGAGAAACATCTGCTGTGACTTGTGAGGGGTGAAGAGAACAGAGAGTCAGCAGCAACATATGTGGGAGCTAACAAATATCTCTGTAGGACTTCCACAACTGAGGAATGCTTGGGAGAAAGCTCTTGTGTAGCTGTGGTCAAACGTTTACACGAAACTCAGGCTCTCTTTGGGCTTTTAATGATTTCTTGGAACGGCTCTTTTCCCAAAGTGGACTGAAAAAAAAAACAAGAATTGAGCACACAAATCTAAATCCATTTTGTATTTTCTCTCACCAAAGTCAAACAGATACATACAGGCTTAAATACTGTACATACATCCCAGCTAATAGTTGACTAAATGTCTCTCGGTATGTTGAACCTTGAACAGTTCGTTTAAATTGGTCAGTTTTACACATATTTCAATACAGTTCAGCTCGGAGCTTTGGGAAGGTTAATGTTAACCTGCTTTATGCAGAACAACAGCTGGGAACAGGTCTGGGATCACTGTCCTGTGCTGTTTTAACTGTCTAGCTGAAGAGTTCAGAGGTCGTCCTTCTTCTGCACCAGGACCACTGGCAGCAAAGCAGCCCCACAGCACGATGCTACCACCACCATGCTTGACAGCTGATCTGCTGTTCTTGGGGTGGCGATAGCTCAGGAGGTAGAGCGGGTCATCAGCTGATCTACCGACGTGCCCATCAGAGTACGAATGCGTATCAATGTTAGACAGAAAGAACTTAAGCGCAGATAAAAGGTGCTTGTACGGGTGAATGAGGCGTGCTGTATGAAGCTCCCGCTCTCGTCAGTGAAGCTCAGTGTTTGCCTCATGTGAGTTATTGTAGTTTGCTTTTCATAGATGCACCTATGCTGCCGGCCTCGCAGCAGGGCCACGTTGATGACCCCAGGAGCCTTTTACAGCTGAGGTGCTTTTTTAAAGTAGTGTATCACACTTCCAGCCCAGCAGCTCTTTAAGGCCTCTTAGCTTAGTGCCACACCTTACACAACCTTACCTCCTTACACAAGTCTGCTATGACTGACAGGCAGATGATAACAACAGTTAATGAAAATGTTTCTGTGTTTGCCAGATTGGACAGCTGAGAGTTGGGCTTTCATTATGTAGAGTGAAAGACTGCTGCAACGACACAGCGCAGTGAGCTGCGTAGGATCGATGCAACACAGCAATACTCACGCAAATGAATCATGTAGGACATTTTCCCCAGCAGCACCTCCAGTCGAAGAACACCTGCCTTTAGATCGACAGTGGTACAGCCTGAGCTGGGTATCTGACACATACAGATGGTACAGTTACTGTGTGCACAGCTGGTACTGGTTGTACTGGTTAGAGGAATGAAAGCAACACAGGACACAAGTGGAGCTCAATAACAGTCAGGGCCTGGATGCACACAGTGTAGAGGGGGGCATGTGAAGAGCTCCATCTTACAGCACATCACAGGTGGAGCGATTACCTTTCTTCTGGTATAAACAACCAGATGAACAGTCCCATCAGTCTGGAACCAATCGTACCTGCAGCAACAGGAAGAAGAGGATTTTGTCACTCGAGAGCTTCCTTATCAGATGTGTTCTTTAGGTGCTTACTGTCCTTCATACCGAGGGCGAGAGTCTTTGTCTGGAAGAGGAGCCACTGAAGTCGGTGAGGCGAGGCCAGTCACAGGTGGGGGAGGGAGGATTGCTATGGCAACAGACGAAACCATGTTAGGTGCAGCAAAAACTTTCAGTTGGAATAACAACAACACATCATACTAAACATGAACATACACAGCATGACTCGATTATATTTATGTGTATTTATTACAGATGTGCCAATAAACTGGTCACAGCTGCACACATGTTTATTTTTTAAACACAACTATGGCAGCACCAGGATGTAGCGTCACAGCAGTTTCTACATGTATACTTGTGAGAAGCCCCCCGACCCCCAGCTTCATAGACTTAGTTAAAGGCTGTGTTTTTCTGCAGAGTGCAGACGGATGTAAATCTCTGTGTACCTCTAACAGCTGTGGCGGCCTTGGTGCTCATCCTGCCCACCAGGCACTCTTTCAGCATAGACTCATAGTTGACCCAGCGATGGACCTGCTCACAAACACACATATACACTCATCCAAGTCAGTCTCACCCCAACCAATCACAGCAGATGGCCCCGCCCCTCCCTGAGCCTGGTTCTGCTGGAGGTTTCTTCCTGTTAAAAGGGAGTTTTTCCTTCCCACTGTCACCAACGTGCTGCTCACAGGGGGTCATATGATTGTTGGGTTTTCTCTGTATCTATCAATGTATTGTCTACCTTACACTATAAAGCCCCTTGAGGCGACTGTTGTTGTGATTTGGCGCTGTGTAAATAAAGCTGAATTGAAGCTTTGAGCTTACAAATCTATATCATACTGCAAACACAAGTCCTGCTGCAGTCTTACAGACTTATTTTCACCTCTGCTCAGCTTTGCCCGTTAGCGAGGCCCCACTTTCACACATGAAGCCAACAGGAGAGTCGTTTTAATTGACTGTGAGACTGATAAAGAATTATGTCACAGTCTGACGCTAAAATCGAAGCTAAACACATCGGCATGACTAAACAAACAAATCCTGCCTAGAATAAAGAGCGGACATGTGAAGTCGACTCTGTAACTGATTTATTGATTCCAGTGATGCTTGATAGGAAAATGAGCCTACAGTCGCTTCGTGTGCACACTGGTAAACCAATTAAACGTTTACCACTTATCATAAATCTGCAGATGCATTCCAGACTATACAATACACTGCATTTACTTTTTGCTTCCATACCTGGTCAAAGAGTTCAGTTCCATCTACTCCTGCTGCCTTCATCAGCTCCTCTTCTCCACCAGGGTGGTAGTCCATGTAGGCACTCACATTATACACCATACCTGTCAAAAACATCCACACAACGTTTTGTGTATTAAGTTGTGTTTGTCCTCTGCAGACAGAAACAGATAAAACAGTATAAAACGATTGTTCAATATTATCATATTTTTAATTAATTATATTTTTAAAATTACACAGAATACACCCAGAAAACCCAGAAAGGTCCCACATCGTGAGCGTGCACACTCTGCTGAGAAATCAGCTGTGTTATCAGTGACTGGGCTCCTCACACAGAGAGACCTCGTCCTCAAAGGCTGCAGCACGTCTGCTTTACCTTAAATGAAACAGCTTCAAACTAGGGCGGGCCATGTTTATCGAATACACGCGAGGTATCGCGAGTTTTTCCACGTGCGACGCATAAATGGCTTTATCGTAACCATTGAGTATACGTCGCCATGGCAATATTAAGCTGTCTGCATGTAATTCACTGAGTTTTTTTTCTCCCACACACTGCAAATGCATCACTAATTCCCCCCTCCCAACCTGACACACTGCACTCAGCATGCGTGTTTATTTACTACAACATCGGGAAAAACATGGTGGCGGCGGGAGTTTGAGACTCGCTGTCGTTTGGATTGCACCAGTCGGGGGTTTTTGTAGTCGCCGTCTACACTTTTGTTTAGACAGTTTTTGTTTAAGCACAAAGGAGCACATTTTTAATTTCAGTTGTTTTGTCTGATGAAACATTGCTCGATGCCCTTTTCTGTTGCCGTGATCTTTTGTTAAATATCAGTGTTGTTGACGACAGAAAGAGACGAACAGCATCGTCACTGTGACAAACCTCTGTGGCGAACCCTCATAATGTCCTCCTGATACCACGGGACCCCACTTCATTTGACTGTTTTTAAAAGTATAAATTGCCAATCAATTCAGTGTTACAGCTTAGTTTTACTTAAGACCAACACATGACCACAAAATTTACCCTACATGTTACATTTTGGGCACTGTTTTGACACTATTTTTTTATTCCATTTCAAATGTATGTCTCATTTATACAAAATGTTTCTTTGTTTTTGGGTAAAAAATAAATTAAATCATCAGTTATTGTGATTATCGTTTCACAACCAGAGTCGGCTGCTTTAACAGATGATCACAGACGGGTTTATGTCAAAGTTAATGTAGGAAACTGTTTTTAAACTACAAGTTTTTTACTGGCAGCAAATAATCACATCTGTTGTCCTCTGGGCTCAAAAATGCCCCCGTTTGCTTTGACTGTTTATAAAGCAACAAGTACTGTCAAAGGAAAATAGTTTTTATATAATGTGATCAGCTTCATGAAATGTATTCTTTTATTGATCACTAAGCAAATGTCTACGTGACGTTTGACATGTACTTTTGTGTGATAAACAACTAATAGCTTCCTCTTTCTGTAAGAACATACAGACTTAGAAAAAGGGGAACCTCAGCTCAGAGTTCTTAGAATAAGAAGCTATTTGTACACACACACACACACACGCACACAGACAAGTATAAATAAAGCACGCAGACAGTGATGAGACGCAGGTCGTGCGTCCATGACTGCTCTCGCGAGTAAAGACAACTGCAGTGTTTGTGTTTTCTAACTCAGGCGTCTTAGCTGAAGAACTACGGGGTGATTTAGAGAAATCCCCTGTCAAGTATAAAATATCATTTCTGTGTTTCAAGGTTTTATTCATCTTTATTCCAACTCATTGCCTGACAGTTTTCTATATTTTGGCATGGTAGGAGGGCATGAGTCTGAGTGAAGGCAAACTTTCATGAGGACAAAGGCGTGTCCATATTTGACCCAAGTGCAGGAGGAAGCTCAGGTTTATTCCTCTGCACTGGTCCCATCATGGACAGCTTTCTTTCTGCAGTTGCAGGCCAAGGGGCATATACAGTAAACAAGCTGTTACAGGTGATTGTTTTCTTTTGGAAACCTGCAATGTTAGGGACAACTCGTGTCCTGACTGCAGGACAGACGGTTTGCCATCGCACACGAGCATGTTCCATGTACAGCTGGACCTGCATCACATGCTGCCCATGTTTTTGTCTCATAGTTCCCTGGTTTACTTGGATGTTCTGTTGGACAGAGTCCTCTGAAGGGGACTTGGTGCTCATACAGTCACATCAGTACCAGGATCTTACATCACAGCAGGAGGAACACCCACTTGTTCCATACACCTCAAATGGGAGCACGTTTGTGTCATGAACGACGATCATCTATTGTGTCTTTATCAAGAAATTATGTCCTTTTTGTGCTTCTGTGATTAATCTTGTGTCACCTTTAAAACTTCTCTACCAGACTCAGGATGTCATAAACTGGCCGTAGCGACTCTGCTGGATGCACGGCAGTAAGAATCAACACACCCACATATGCCTACAGCTGCATTCGGTCCATTTTTCTTCCTCTCTCGTTGTCCCTCCTTGTTCGTCATTGAGTTGGCTGTAGAGCAGGTCATCTGCTAATTGGATGGTTGTTGGTTCAATCTCTGTGTGCTCTAGTCTGGAGTTCTTACCAAGGTGTCCTTGGACAAGCTCCTCAGACTACCATGTCCTGGATGCCTGAGAACCTACTTGAACATAGTTCAGATTCTTCATCACTTTTCTTCACTTCATAGCCTTCTTCCACTTCTGCAGGTGGCTGATGTGCTTTTTCAGAGAAAGGGTAGCATGTGCTCTAAATATTGACAATATTTTCTATATCTTCTAACCCTGGATCTTCCTGAACATTGATTCTCCCTCCTCATTATACTAGAGGACAATATGTGCTTTGTCCTACTGGTCATTGCTTTGCACAACATGGTAAAAAAAAAAAAAAAAGTATGCTCACAAGCCTCCACTGCAATGGAGACCTGTGAGCTACTTTCTGTGTATGTATTATTGTAGGGTCGACCTTACAATATGAAGCACCTTGATGCGGCTGTTGTTGTGATTTGGCGCTGTATAAATAAAATGTAATTGAATATAGAGCACCTGCCTCCTCATTGTGCTGCCTGTTGTGGTTGTTATGACCAGTGCTTGACCCCACACATCAGTGATCCAAGATCAAAGATGTTTGAAAGCAGTATGGTGTGAAAATACAGCTCTTTGCAACACTTTGTACTTTGGGGTCATTTTTGTCCCCGAGGACAAGAGATGTCATAAAATCCAATAAAAATCCCATAAATAACTCAAATTACTTAAAACTTATTCCAGTCATGCATAGTATAGTAATGAATAACTTCTGTTATTTTCAGACCATCTGATGAATAAAAAACACATTGTTGAGAGCAAAACATTTCTTTAGAGGACAAAAATGTCCCAAGGACAACACAAGGGTTCAAATAAAACATTTCAATTCATTCAGATTTTTTGTGTTCAAAGTAGAAAAACTTACTGAACGGTGAATTTGAATGAGTACAGCTGTGCAATGTTGGGCCGTGTATGGTTGAAAATCACATTTGTTTTTGGAGGTTATTCAGACATATTGTGATATATCGTGTATCGTGATCAGAGATGGGCAGTAAGGGATTACTATTGCAAAAACGGTAATTAGATTACTGTTACTTTCCCGTAGGAACGCTGCGTTACTGCGTTACTAAAACCGTGATTTTTTGCGAGAATGTCTCACGACAGTGACGTAAGCGAGTGCGCTGTTAGTGACAACAGCTGTGTGCAGGTCAACAGTATATTATATATCGAGTGCGGAGAGAGTATGAGCGTGCAGCGTTTAAAGCGTGGAAGTACTGACCTTACTTTGAGTTTGATTCCATAAAAAGTGACAAAAACATTAGTGTCCGCTGTGCGTGGGAAGAAAACTTCTTTTTACAGCGAAAAAAAACCCTAAACTTCAGAGCAAGCACCGAGTAGCTACGACGTAATGGGAAACTCACAGAGAAACTCACGGATTCTTCCACTGACTGCGGCACACCTGCACCAGGGTAAACCTCCACAAACCCCACTCCTGCTTTACAGGTGAAAATAGAGCAACAGGACCGTTGAGTCTTTGACTTTATTTATTTTCTGCTGTGTTTTACTTGCATCTATTTAGTTTGTCATATTTGTTTGTTATATAGTTTGTCAAAAGGACAAACTTCACAAAGAGAAGTGCCATGAAGTTTTCTCCAAGAAGAAAGGCCTCTGCAGACTCACCTCGTATGCAGGTCCAGCAGTCCTCTCTCCTGTTGTGTTTCTGCAGTTCTTCCTCAGTAACTTCAATGAGGCGCCCTCTGAGTCCAGTAAGATCTTTTCCACTCTTGGCAAACCGAATCCAGTCCATGAGACTGTGGCCCGGCTTCAAGGCCACCTTTGAGGGCAGAGTCATGAAAAACGTTAGGAACTCATTTTAGACAGCAGAGCTCTGGAGCTTTGTGGAAACTCAATTCTGCTAATATGCCAGATGTTAATGGTGTGACGTTCAAAACCCCAAAACTCTGAACGAATAAATACTGCTCTCTAATGCAAAACATAAATCTGCCATAACAGCAACCAGCCTTGTTACTTCACATACACAACAACTGATGCATCCCACGAAGTAAGCTCTGACATTATTTTACGTTTACTTATTTAGCAGAATATTTGCTTCCGCCACTGAAAAAACAACAAACAAAAAACATTTTCACTTGGAATAAATTAGGCACGAACTCGTTGTTGGATTCGACATTTCCAGGTAACAACGTGAAATCTTGATTTATGTGGCAAAAAGTGTTCAGTTGTTCTCATGAGCGGAAACGACGACACAGGTGTCTCCAGATTACTCGGTTATTTCCACTGCGAGTTTATTTTATGTGCCAGGTTTAACTCACTGACTTATTTGCCAGAATAGAAGCTCTGATTTATTAGAATAATAAAGAGAAATGTAAAAAAAAGTCAATTGCGCAATAAATATTTTGGAGGATAATTAATAAATGGTTACAAAAGTAAAGAAGGGAGAAAGCGCATCAACACAATAAAGTGTGTAACGGGCGTGTGCGGGATTCACGGGTGTTCGGGGGATCCAGAAAGTGAGTTACCTTGTTCCTCCCGGACTGGCCGGACGGAGAGACCCGCTGCTGGGAGCTCGGTGCCGGAAAGGACTGGGTCGGGACGTTTAACATGTTGTGAACGGTCCGGAAGCAGCCCCACTTTCGTACAAACCCTGTTTAACCAGCGGCAGTTTAACACAGTCACACACAAACACCAGATATCACAGTGCTGTCATGCTGTCGGCGGTGCTAGCTCAGGACACATCTCGGCCGAGCAGTGCTGCTAGGCTAAGCTAGGCTAACAGGTCAACGCACTTTAGAGGCAAATCTAAAGAGTGAGACTTCGACTGAAGTTAATGTTCGCGAGTTGAAAGAAATATTTAATAATCAAATCCAGTAGTTCTCCTTATCCAGGATGTAAGTGCGAACTACCGCCTGGCTTAAGCTTCCGTAAATAAATAAGACTACATTTGTCGCGCACTCTGACGACAAAGTCAACACGTGAAGTCATCATTTTGCGACGTCGCTGCTTCGCGACCAAACAAGTTTAACGTGAGCAGATTATCTTTCTGTATTCTTACGATAAAAATATGAATTTAAGAAAATGCTCGATTATGATCCACCAGATTCTCCCGTGTCTGGGAGCTGAGATCGTCATAAGTTTGTGGACTTCCCAGTTGTTTAGCTTCTTTCTAGACTTCAAATCAGCTAAAGCCTCTTTCCAGTCTTATTGACCGAAGCTCCTGAAGTGCAGTCATTGATGCTGTTCATACTTTTAAATAAATTCATTTCAGCTCAGTTTTATTTTTATAATACCAAATCACAGCAAGAGTTGCCTCCAGGTTTATATTGTATGACAAGGATCTTACAATAACGCAGAGAAAACCCCAACATGGGAAGGAAGGAAAACTCCCTTTTAACAGGAAGAACCTTCCAAACAGGCTCAGTGAGGGGCAGCAATCTGCCCCAACTGTAAACATTGTAAAGTGAGTTTCATCTTTCATCAATTATTTATGTTTTGTTGCTTTCATTTTGTATTATGTGTGTATTTTTCTAAATCTATAGTTTATTCTTCAATTCAGCTGCCAGTGCACTAATCAATGCGATTTGCCAGATGTTTCCAACACAACTCTTTCATATGAACACGCTTGTATCAGTAAACCCCAGGTTAACTTAGCAGGCTGATAACCAGCATCATGCAACCACTTATGCTGACCGTCAGTGTTAGGGGAAGTGCTTCCAGGTCATGAAAAGATACTCTGGATATGTTGAACTTGCTTCATAGTACAGAAGGCTCAGAGTGAACTCTAGAGTTACCCAGATCAGCCCACACCCTGCCTTGTAGTACAGGCCTCAGGGTTTCCTCGGGGTGCTGCAGTTAAGACATTTACAAACAACATCAGCAAAACATTGGTGACACTGTGTGATGTCTTTGGTAGGGTGTCACTACAGAACAAGAGGAGCTGCATCAAAAACAACACTGATTACACCACTCAGAAAAACTCACAACAATTCAAAGTTAGCTTGAATAGAGTCGGGTTAGTTACACTGACATGAAAACACACCTGAAATTAAACTACTGAAAAAAGTGACAACAGATGAACTATTTCCTCCCTCACTCCCGCCGTCATCTTCCTCCTCCTCCTCATCTGAATCTGTCTGGTTGTCAGCTGGCATTGTGGAAACGTGGCATCTTCATTTCAGTGTTACTACTGTGCACTCTAAAAGACATCATGGCAGCTGGAGGGTTTGCTTTTCAAAGGCTAATCTGCTAAGAGGATTAATGGACAAGAGTGCCCAACCTTCACAATAAAAGTCTGTATGTACCTAGTCAAGACTCACGGAGAGAGGGTTGGTAGAGAGCAGTAACATTAGTTTTTCTCAAATGTTAAAACACAAAAGCCAATCCTGTAACCCAAATGACCAGTAGTCTAAACACATTTACTAAATGTAGCCACCATATTCCAGTACCATAAACACATGTCACATGAAGACACAATTCACAAAACACAACCCTCTATACTCATAAATCTAAACACATGTTTCCTTGCTAAAACACATGTTGCAAAACAACTCTGCTCATATCCTCAAATGAAAGCCCATGTGATGCAAAATGCTTGCCACAGTCACCAATCTTTGAACACAGGGAACACACCTGGCGTCAGTCACTACACACAATGACTCAAAATTGAAGACACTTGTTGCTAATGCTGTACCCACATGTAAAAGCAAGTTCAGAGTGCACAGTATGCTGAAGGTTCCAAACAAACACAATGGATGAAGGCAGAGTCAGGGGAAGAGGAATTTGATGCAGAGGAGGGAGAAGAGCTGGCCCTGGAAGAAGAGGAGCAGGCCAATGAGGAAGAGGAGTTCAAATGAGAGGAGGAAGAGGAGCGACCAACGAGGAAGAGGAGGAGGCCAACATGGGAGAGGAGAAGGTCCAGGAGGGAGAGCAAGACAACCTCGCACCATCATTACGGACGAGATGCGAGCAACAGCTCAGCGACATGATGCCGCACAGTGATTGTGGTGTGTGTGTGGTGTGAATAACGTAAATAAAAAAACTTCACACCCTGTTCATGTTTTCAAGATTACTGTTGTGTGCAATAGATTCTGTTTTTGCATTGAGTTGTGTTACAGTAGTGTACGTACATGCAGGATTTTCTATAGATTTATACTACTCATATGAAACTCACAAATCTAAATGCCTAATCCTCTGCAGAGATCTACGACGATCCGTTACTGTATAGTTTCTAAAATATGCATTGGCAGTTATGAAACAAAGAACCTTCTCACAAATTGAGCATTGTGTTTTCAATTGTTTTGCTGTAGTGTGTAATGCTGTGTATAGTGTTTACAGTTTTGACAGCTTCGAGCTGCTCTCTTGGTGTGGGAGTTTGAGTTTTGCAGTGGGAAGGTGTGGTTGTGTTTATGTAGCTTTAGAGAAGGGTGTTGTGTTTGGACATTGGGGGACCTGGTGGTAACGTTTGTGACATGTGTTTTAGCATTTGAGAAAAACTGTAATGATGGCCAGGCTTCATGAAGGGTATTATTGAATATTTCAGTGAACTCATAAAATGTAGTCTAAAACTATAATATGTGTTCTTGGTTCATTACTTACTTGGACTTGTGTTATTTGATATTTTTCTTGCTTTGCTGCTGGGTTTGCAGTAACTCATACCCCAGCACGTGGAACTTTAGTGGGCATCGCTACAAGTTGTTCTATGTTCCTCCCTGCAGGTGGCAGCAGAGGTCAGCAGTAATGACTGGACGGGTTACATCAGTCTTTGTGGAAGTTATTTTGTTGCCTGGATGGATCAACACAGAGTTAGAGCTCAGTTATGTCAGATTGGAGTGGACATGTGTTAGGATGTGAAAGTGTTTGTTGCCTCTCCATGTTCATGTTTCAGTCCTTTTTCTTTAAGTTCTCCGTCTGCTTGAATCTCGTGCGTGTATTCTCTGTTAGTCCCAACTGTACTATATTTAAATGAGACTTTTGCTAATGTGCATGTCACGTAGCAAATAATAACTATAATTTTCCTTTCTATCTCCTTTTTTGTCAGTCCTTCTATGTGTCCCTGCCTCCTAGCAGATCCAGCTGAAGGCCAGATAATTACAATTTCAAAACCATTTGCCAGATCATTACCAGCTAATCCCATGTTTGGTCTGATGAGTCACGCGCCTCATTTGCCACGGTGCATGCAGCTTGGGGCCCTTTCACAAACACTGGCCAAGGACCACCAGCCTGCCCTCGGGGGCCACCACACTGCTTGGGTTGGGCTTGGGATGGTGGGTTGTTCCTCCACGACAATCAGGGATCCATTACAGAGGAAATTAAGGGACAGAGTGTAAATCTAGACAAGATTTTTAAAGATTATTGGGCCTTGTGTTTGTGTGCAGACTAAAGCGATGCACTTAAGCAATCATTCTGTGAGGATAAAAGTCCCATTCATTTTTATCTATCCCTTTGCATGCTCTCTGTTCATACATCTTTCTGCACTCTGCACTATAAATTAATGTTGTAATCACTCCCACATCTCATAGGTCCCTCCTGTACCTGCTACTTGTCTAGAACATGCGCTACCAGCCATATTGGTTAACGATTAACAGGAAGTTGGTCTAATGCAGATAATGAAGGAGACCTCCATAGTGTTGGTATACAAATAAAAATTTATGCAAGCTGTGTGCGAATTGGGAAACGTAAAAATATCAGTCAGAAATCGTTTTTCGGTTATTGCAGTCTGAAAAGATTGAAATATGCAGTTTAATTTACCAAAAATATTTAAGCTCTGAATTATGTAGTAGTGTTTGGAATGTGACCCTTGTGCTGAGGATTAAAGTTTCACGAATGAACACACGAGTTGTTAGGGTTTGTATGCAGTGGCTAATAGCTGATAAAATCAGCAGCTGATTCTCATGATGCCACAGACAATGAGAAATAAGGAGATGCTTACAGCTGCTGTTTGTGGCAGTTAGTGCATAGACAGACAGAACAGAGAAAAAACCCAGAAGACATGAAGAGAAGTGGGCTGTTACGGCCAAATCTTTATAGTTCAGTTTCAAAAACACTCCAGTATCTGAATTTGAATAAAGAGAAACTTCACATTTCACTGAGCAAAACCTAAGACAGCAGAAAACATGAGGTCAAAATGCACAGCACTGCTACGGACTACTGCAAGGTTCAAAATCATTCCTGGTGGCGTCATCACCGTACATGTCTCATTAGACATGGTGATTTGTTAGTTTGTCATATATAATCATGATGATAGTATATTTTTGATGTTTGATTGATTTGATTGATTTTTGATTGAATCTTTATTTTGAACATGTTGAAAAAGTATAAAAAAAATAGAATTAAAAGAGACAAATGAACAAAGCAAACAAAAGGAAAACGAGCAACCACAACTCCAAATAACGTCCATGTTCAAAAAGGAGCAGGAAGAAGCATAAGCTTATTTAATCCCACCCCTTTTCCACTATCTAGTATCAATAGACTACAGAAATACCTCCTTGCAATTACATTATATGTTATGTGTAAATTTTTTTTTTAATATATACACATATATGTTTCTATCTATCCATACATACGTATATACACACATACGCACATATACACATTTTCAATAACCCCATTAACACCTCAAGGATACACAACCTACAATTTTATATATATATATATATATATATACATATATATACATACATACATACATACATACATATACATACATATACACATACATATATACCCATACCAACAAACCCGTGCATGCGCACACACATGAAAATATTAGACAAGAACACCCTATCAAATCTCTACCTTTTCCCTGTACCCTGTAAAAACCATATCCTTAAACCGCTTTTTAAACTGCGCCATGCTTGGACATTGCTTCATATCTTTACTTAGTCTGTTCCACAGCTTCACTCCACACACAGAGATGCAAAAACTTTTTAATGTTGTACGGATACGAGGATGTTTTAAATTTAATTCCCCCCTCAAATTGTATCCCCGTTCCCTTTTAGAAAACATTTTTAGAATATTGTCAGGAAGCAGGTTATTTATTGCTTTATATATAATTTGTGCTGTGAGAAAATGAACCAGATCTGTGAATTTTAGAATTTTTGATTTTAAGAATAGTGGATTTGTATGATCTCTGTAACCAGTTTCATGGATTATCCTTATGGCCCTTTTTTGTAATATAAAGATTGATGATAGCGAACATTTGTAAGTATTGCCCCAAACCTCTGCACAGTAATTCAAATACGGTGCAATCAGGGAACAATAGAGAATGTGGAGTGATTTGTGGTCCAGAATGTGTTTTACTTTACTCAAGATTGAGACACTTCTTGAAATTTTGTTATGTATATGATTTATATGAGACTTCCAGTTTAATTTATCATCTATAATCACACCAAGAAACTTATGTTCAAGTACTCTTTCAATTTCCACACCATCTACATGAATCTGCACTTGTGCATTTCTAAGGGAATTCCCAAATAAGATAATTTTAGTTTTACTTAGATTTAGCGATAGTTTGTTCCTGTTAAACCATTTTTTAATTTTGCACATTTCTGAAGTAATTGTATCCAGCAGCTCCTTTAGATTCCCCCCAGAACAAAAAATATTTGTGTCATCTGCAAATAATACTAATTTTAATATATCAGATGCCTTACAAATATCATTTATATAAATAATAAATAATTGTAAGGCATCTGATATATTAAAATTAGTATTATGTTCAGTGGATGTACCTGATCTAGGCTCAGCTGTCACATCTCAGCAACAGGAAATTACCAGTTGTTCTGGACAATTGTTTCCTGATACTTCTTTCACAACTAGCCATCTGTGCCAGGACTTTGCCGAGCAGCTGTGAAGATAGGCAGCATGAAAAACACTTGGTTCGTACCAGAAGCCGCCCATTAGACCTTAATGTCCATCTGCTTCTTCCTCTGCATGTTCAGCCCTTATTGCCGGTGTCTTCTCGTAAACATTTGCAGTGAATGGACTGTTTGCTGTTGTTGACAGTTAGTTCCCAGTGGCATGCGGTTGTTGGATTGGCTGAATGTACGGTGTTCTGGCCTGGGTCAGTTGACCAGAAACAGAGTTTCCATGGTAACTCATGCGGTCGAGGCGGGTAGATCAACAAATAACTTTGGCGACCATTTTATTTGATGTGCTGCACACTTGCCGTCATCACTCCAACCTTGTCGGAGGCATTTGCCAAACACGTCAGTTGTTCTTGTTTGTGTGCACACGTGTATAAATGCATCTGTCTTACCAAAGTCTTAATGACTATTCAGACCAATGTAATTTATTACATGTGGAATCGTGGTTTCAAACTCCAACTGCAGTTATGGGTAATATGCAGAGATATTACACGTTAAAAGTAACGTGTTTCTGTGATTTGATTACTTTTTTCAAGTAATGAGTAAAGTAAGGGTTAGGGTTAGGTGACGGGCCAACCTCCACCCGCCCCACTCCTGCTAAACAGGTGACAATAGATTTAAGAGCTGCTGAATCTTTGATTTTATTCATTTTCTGCTGTGTTTTACTTGCATCTATTTGAAAGAGTGAGTGTATACACAAAACATTATTTTATTTTATATACTGGAATATGCAGACAATAGGTTTAAATGTTAACGAATTTCTTTAAGTCAAAGCCTGTTGCATATAATTACATTTTTGCTTGATGTGCAGAAAGTTCAAAGATTCAAACTATCCATCCATCCATCCATCCGCTTCCGCTTATCCTTTTCAGGGTCGCGGGGGGCACTGGAGCCTATCCCAGCTGTCATAGGGCGAGAGGCGGGGTACACCCTGGACAGGTCGCCAGTCTGTCGCAGGGCCAACACACAGAGACAGACAACCATTCACACTCATTCGGACATTCACACCTAGTGACAATTTGGATTATCCAATTAACCTATCCCCACAAGCTGCATGTCTTTGGACGGTGGAAGGAAGCCAGAGTACCCGGAGGGAACCCACGCAAACACGGGGAGAACATGCAGACTCCACACAGAAAGACCCCGGCCTGATGTTGGAATTTAACTCAAGACCTTCTTGCTGTGCGGCAACAGTGCTAACCACCGTGCCACCATGCTACCTACATATATATATAAACATATATATATATATATATATATATATATATATATATATATATATATATATATATATATATATATGTATATATATATATATGTATGTATATATATATATATATATATATATATATGTATATATATATATATGTATATATATATATATGTATGTATATATATATATATATATATATATATATATATATATATATATATATATACATATACATATATATTTATACTCAAGTGGCTCAAGTAGTACAAAGTAGGTTTTTTTATTTCAAATATTGTACAATAAGAGAAAAACTGCAAACATGAGCATAAATCTTTTTTCTCCCTCGTAACAAACTGAAGCCTTTTGTTGACCAAATAAACACACTGGTCTCTTTCTGTCCACACACGTGGCAGCACTTCTGCTATCATTGTGTTTGTATTTAACAAAATCAAAATGCAGACATAAATGTACACATTAGAACTGTTGCACTCAACAAAAAACACATCCTCCCTAACAGAAAAAGTAACTTCAAGGGCCAAATTGCATCCTATTTTTTACATAAACCTATGGGTCATAAGTAGGGCTGACACGGGCCAGAAGAGGCCCCGGGGCCAGGGGTTTGAGGGCCCTGATCTAAAGAATAAACTACTAAGAGCTCTGATTTTGGTCTACTCCATCTCTTGAGAAAACTTTGGTTTCTAAAATTATGTTTTATTAAACATACAATGATTGAGCCATTACATAATCAGGAAGTATTGGAAGGACCACAGCTGTGGCCATTAAACAGAAAGCAGCTTCTGATCTGGCTTTACCTTTCTGATCTCTAACTTATGTCTATGTTTTGACAGAGTTATTAATTATCAACTGTGGAGCATAACGTATGGTGTGGTTTATTCATGTTTAAGTAAAGCTGGTGCTAGGTGGAGCATAACAACGAGCAGCTATGTTCCAGCTGTCCACAAACGTGCATGAACATCGCCCTGGCAGTTTTAGTTTTACTGCACCTTTCAGTAGTTTATCAGATAATAACACAGTAACAAATCAATGCTTTACACACACACACACACACACACACACACACACACACACACACACACACACACACACACACACACACTGTGTGTGTGTCACATTTTGGTGGGGCATCCTCCTGCCCAGGAATCATCTACACAGTCATTATACACTCGGTGAGCAGTAACTTGTTTGAAGAACTTCCAAACTTCTCACTGGCAGTCTGGTCGACCTTTCACCTCTGGCCTTTGCTCAGGCACTTAAATAGAATTGAACCAATCGATTCTGTCGTGATCTTTGAAATTGGCTGTGTCTAACTCAGTTCCATGTTCATAAGGTCAGGTCAGTAGTCAACAGATCACTCAAGACAGCTCCTGGGAGAGACACATTTCA